>NW_025726026.1:50000-189759 GCF_021461395.2 Schistocerca americana
AATTGTATTTATTGTAATTATTCTCCAACAAGTTCCCCAATAATAATTTTTATTTCAAAAGCATTTTTCAAACATTTAATCTTTTATTGAACTAAAGAGTTCGTTCCACTTCTTTGAAGAAAAATGTCACTAAAATCACAAAGAAAGAGAATATTATTATTTGCAATGCAGTTCCTCCAAGCGCTGCGCAACAACCAGAGCAGAAATGTGACATCCATTTATTCGGAGGTAAGACTTTTAATTCTGATTGTTTTGCACAGGGCCAAAGACCGATATTTCGGTTTAATTGAAGTTTCTTGTCACTGAACGGACTTTTGTAAATGTTGTGTGAAGACTTTATATTTGAGTCAGATTGCGAATTGCACATTTTTGTTGCCATTTTCAATACCTCTCATTGTGGGCGAGGTTACAATTAGCGCAATGTCCATTAGCATCCGTAAATAACATTGTCCATTATTTTAAATATTGCTGGGAGGTTACAACACACACACACACAAAACAAAAAACAAAAAAAAACAAAAAATTGCATTTATATCCGCTCCTCAATTGTAGATACCCCTTACACAGCTGTGTGCAATGAATGAGTGCTGGCTGGTAATTAATTGCACTCCTTGGAGGGAAATGCCATAGGAAGTAGTCTTTAAAAAGTGAATGTTTTTCGTTAAGAGACAAAAGTTACTTTAGAAAAAAAGTAATAGTGGGGCTTTTGTTGTTGAACAAAATAAGTACAATGAACATACGTTATCAGATTTGCGCAATGCAGCGTCACACCACCTTTTGATTATAACACAATATACTATACATCGTCCCGAACCGTGACCAGAGTCGCGAGACGAGCAGAGCACGCCGCCGACGCCCGCTCAGTACAACCGTCCACCCGCTACTACTGTCGACCGACTACTACCTCTCCCGACTCGCGCTACAATATATATAACAACTGTTCCTGGCGACCCGGTGCGTGCAACTACTGTCGTCTGGCGCGGTCCAAGCGCCGACTAGCAGCGATAAAGAACTCTCTGGTCAGACAGAGATGCTGTCATGCCTCGCCATCGCTCTGGTAATGAATACATACGTGGTGCAGCGTGCGTACCACCGGAACACGCAGTGGCGGAGCCAAAGACTGTGTTGTCGAGGTCGAGTGCGAGTGGGAAGAGAGGCAGCGTCGGCACGGAGATGCAAGCGAGCGCGAGACGCACGGGGGCTGCGGCGTGGCGCGTTTGCGGTCGGCGCCTTTGGTGGCAACGGCCGGGACAAGCAGCGGTGTATGGTGTGGTGCGGGGCGGACAGGGGCGGCGGTGGACGGGGAGGAGGCGGCGCGACGACGGCATGGGGGCGAAAACGGGACGGGGGACGGCGGATGTTGAGAGGCGTCACGCGCGGACAGGACACAGACACAGAGACACACAGATTGGAAAGGGAGGGTGCGCGGTAGTAGTTGGGAATGTGCGTACCGTGCGGGATGGGAGTGGGCGAGGAACACGGTCGTGGCCCCTGTTTTGGGTGCGTGTGATGACGTCGGTGTGTTGTGGGAAGGGAAGGTGCTGTGGCGGCGGCGCGTAATGGGCGTAGGCCGAAAAGAGAAAGGAACGTGGGCAGTGTGTTGGCAAGCGTCGGTTCGACTGCGACGTTGATGGGCAGGGCAGGGCAAGGTTAATGGTGGTAGGAGTAGGCGTGTGGGCGCAAAAAATCTGCCGCTGCAGGCGGTGCCGTAACCGCCATGGCGGGAAGGAGAGAGGGCCAAAGAAAGAAAGAAAGAAAGAAGAAAACAAAAAAAAAAAAAGGAGGGGGGGGGGGCGAAAGTGGAGAGGCGGTGGTGTGAGAAGGGCGGGGGCGGAAGGAAGGCAGGAAGGACAAGAGGCGAGGCGACGGCTTGCTTTGTGTATCGGTCGGTCTCTGGCTATGCTTCGTTTTCTGCAGCAGGGTCGGTGCGCGGCGTGGCTCGCGGCAGTGGGAACGCCTGGTGGCTGGACGGCCAGCAATGCGGTTGGATGGGCGGCCACAGCACCGCACCTGTGCCCGAGGAGGAGACGCTGGCGGCGGGCCCTGAGGTGAGGCCGGCTCGGCTGGGGCTGTGGATGTGTAGGTGTGCGCCGCTGCTGCAACAACGAGTAAAACGCGAGAAGAAGGGATGGCGGTAGAGAGGAAAAAAAGAAAAAGGTCGTGTTGTGTTGATGCGCAGGCAGACGCGTACAGAGGGACGAGCCCGGTCTGCAGCAGGGTGTGGCCGTGCCGAGTGCAGAGCAGCGGCGGCTCGGTTCGGTTCGGCCCGGCCCGGCGGGCCGCGCTGTTGTCGCGGACGTGAGCGCCCCCTGGCGGGTGGCCGGAGGCGGCGCGGCGTGTTGGACGTGTGGCTGGTGGCAGTGCACAATTTGCGAGTGGCTGGCGGTGTGGTGTGGCGGTTGGCGCGTCGGGCAGCGGAGAGGTATGTGTTGCGGGCGCCCTTTGCTGCGCTGCGTCGTTGCGTGTGCCGTACAGGGCGGGCGCTTGTCGACTGTGTGGGCGGTGTGGCGAATTGGCGTGAAACGGCTGCCGAGAGGTGTGTGGTAGCGAGCCGGTCGGTGGTGTCAGTGCGAAGGGGAATGTGCGTGCGTTTGGCGGTTTCGGTGTGCTTTTTGCGGCGTGAGAGTGGGAATTAGTGGGGCCGGCTGTTGTGTTGGTTCCTTGTGTCTTGTGTCGCGTAGCTTGATGGCAACGTGGAAGGACGCCGGTTTCGTTTCGAGCCTTGCGTGTGGTTGTCGACGTTGACTGGTTGGCGTGTGCCGATGCACGTGCATGTGTGGGTCGCGAGTGCGTTTTTGGCTGGCTGTGTGTGTGTGTGTGTGTGTTTTGGGGGGGAAGGGGGAGGCGGTGGTGAAAGTGCAGTCGTTGCCACGGGCGTCGTCGGGTGGGGCTGGGGCTGTGCGTCGTGGCGGAAAGGTGGTAGGTTGCGGGAAGCGAGCCCGTCGTTGACGGTGTCGCGTGAGTTGTGAATCGAGTGGGGCGCGGGGCGCGGGACAGGAGCAGCGTGCCGCTGCGTCGTGGTCGTCAGCAGAGGCTGTGCGTGTGCTTGTCCTTTTTGTGGGCGGTTCGTGCGAGGCGTTTTTGTTTTGTGTTGCCCTAGTTGTTAGTTTATTTTGTTTGTGTTTGTTATTTTGAGACGACGACTGGTTGGTGGCGTGCGCGCGAAGTGGCGGTGTGCGCTTCCCGTGTCGTTTGTGTTGTTTGGTTTTTTTGTTTTTGTGTGTTTTTGTTTTTTTTTTTTTTTTTTTTTTTTTTTTTTTTTGCACTGGGCCCCGGTGGGTGGGTGCGTGTGTGTCGATTGCCGGCTGGCGAAAGGTGCGCCATCGGCGGGGTGGGTCGCCGGCACAAGTAGAGGCGGCGGCGTTGTTGCTGTTGTTGTGTGGTGTTTGTTTTGTTCGGCTGTGTCGGCGAGCTGTGTTGCGGTGCGTGTGAATGGTGGTGCAAAAGTGCTGGCGTTGGGGCTGCGACTGCGACGGCGACGGCGGCGAGCCGCGGGCGCGCCATTGATAGTGATGTTGTGAACAGCGGCTGTGTACGGTAGTGGTGTTGTTGTAGCACGACGTGCATCCGGGCCGGCGCGGAAAGCGCAGTTGCGGGCGGTTGCCCTTCGGTGCCAGCCATGTCGCGTGAGCGGCGGGTTGCTCTGGTGTCGACACGTGGTGCTCTGGGTTGTTGTGTGGTGCCCTTTGGCCGGTGGGGGTGGTTCGCGTGTGTCTCGTTCGCGCTCGGTGTCTGGTCGTGGTCGTGCTGCTCCCCCGTCTGTCGGCGGTTTCCGACGTCGTCTGTACGTTTTTGTTCGTTTGCGGCGTGCCTGCCGACGTCGTCCCGTCGCGACCTTTCAACCGAAAGTGTGGCGCCCGAAGGTGAACGAACGTAACCCTGACCTCGGCGCTTTACGCTGAGCCGAGCGAACCGAACCGAACCTAACCTGTGGTGTGGCGAGGTGAGCTCAGCCTGTGAGCCCCTAACGTCTACGTAAGGTAAGCTGTCCGGCTCACGCCTCACGTTTTTGAACGCTTTTTTAACCTACGTTTGACGCTTCTTAACCTAGCACTGACCCCTTAACCTAACGTGTAACCTAACCTAACCTAACCTAACCTAACCTAACCTAACCTAACCTAACCTCTGACGCCTGACGTGTTTGAATGCTTAACCTAAGTTTGACGCTTAACCTAACCCAAGTCCCCTTAACCTAACCCACGTCCACCTAACCTAACCTAACCTAACGTAGACGTGTAAACGTAATGTGTAACGCGTAACGTGTAAGGTCGGCTGTCGTGTGTGCTTGACGGCAGATTGGGTTGGTCTGTAGATTCGGATTGCGGTTTGCCTCGGTCGAGGGGTTGGGTCGGAAGCGGCGAGGGGCGGCGGCGCCTGTTGCGCAGGCGGCGTCCGTTTGCGGCGGGCAATTGTTGAGAAACGGCTGTGAATGTTGGCGGGCGAGAGGAGGAGGACGGCGCGCGATGTGGCCCGACGGCTGCGGGCCGATCGGGAAACGGCGGGAGGGCGACGGAAGGCGATGGGGCGGCGGAGGCGCGTTTGCACGGCCGTCATCGCCGCACGCCTCGGCTTGTGTGGCTGTGGCGCCGGCCGCGCTGGCCGGGCTGCCGCGGCGACGGTGTGGGAGTTTTGCCGAAGGTTTGGCCATTGTGGCGGGTCGTCGGCTGGGGCTGTGGGGGCGGCATTTGGGCGGGGGCGGCGATTCTCGGCGGGCCGACCCAGGCTGTAGCGCGCGGTAGCTGCAGTTTGGCCGTGGTTTGCGGCGCTGCCGTGGCGACTGGTTGGCGACTGTGGTGTGGCTGTGTGTAGCCCCATCCTCGGTGGTTTGAAAGGCGCGGGCGGTTGTGGCGCAGGTTTGGGGCTGCTCCGCACAGGCTGTCGGACGTTGGGCGGTAGCAAGCGCGGGAGGCGCGGCGCGGCGGCGCGCAGAGTGGCGGCCGCTCTCTCGGCCGTCCGCGCCCGCCCGCGACACTGGCTGGGCCTTGTGATTCTCTGCTCTGCTGCTGTGCTGTGCTTGCGTGCCTGCCTGCCGTCCCGCTCGCTCTCGCTGTGTGTTACGCGCGTCGTCGAAATGGCAGATCAGGCGGCTACGAACGAGACTGCTGCGGCACCCGCCGCCACCGGCACTACGAAGAAGGCCAAGTCTGCGTCGTCTGCGAAGAAGCCGCGCGCCAAGCCTGCGCACCCGCGCACCTCTGAGATGGTGACGGCCGCCATCAAGAGTCTGAAGGAGCGCGGCGGGTCGTCGCTGCAGGCGATCAAGAAGTACATAGCCGCGCACTACAAGCTGGACGCGGAGAAGCTGGCGCCGTTTATCAAGAAGTACCTCAAGTCGGCCGTCGTGGCGGGCGAGCTGGTGCAGACGAAGGGGAAGGGCGCGTCCGGCTCGTTCAAGCTTGCCGGCGCCGGCGGCGGGGGGGCGGCCGAGGGCGGCAAGGCTCGTGCTGGCGGTGCCAAGAAGAAGCGCGCCGCTCCGGCCAGCAAGGAGAAGAAGGGCGCCCGTGCGGCCGGCGCAAAGAAGGCTGGTGGCGTGAAGGCGGCGACCGGTCGGAAGGCGGGCGCCGCCAAGAAGGCGTCTGCGGCGTCGGCCGCGCCCGCGGGTGCGAAGAAGGCGGCTGCGGCCAAGCCGGCCAAGGCCAAGTCGCCGTCGAAGGCGAAGAAGGCCGCCAAGGTTCCGACGAAGAAGCCGAAGGCGCCGCGCCCGAAGAAGGCGACGACGCCGTCTAAGGCGAAGGCTTCGCCCAAGAAGAAGAAGTAGAGTAGAGGAGAAAGAGATGGGAGAAAGGAAGGGTTTGGCGCTTGACTCCGTCGTCCCCACCCCCCGTCGTCGTCTAGTGGCGCGCAAGAGACGCGCGGCCCAAAACGGCCCTTCTCAGGGCCATCAAAGCACGTCGGGGAAGGTTTTGATTGTCGTGTTGCGTTTGGTGTGGGTGTCTGTCTGGCGTTTCTGTATGCCCGTGGGGATGCTGTTTGCGTGCCGTGGTGGTTGGATTGCGGGGGTCGGTGGCGGGTGTGGGCGGCGGTAGCGGTAAGCGGTGTTGTTGTTGTTGTTGTCGTGGTTGATTGTCGCCGTGTTTGTGGCGGCGGCCGACGGTTGGTTTTTCTGTCACGTTGTTTTGTTTGAATACGTTGGTTGGCTTGCCTGCGTTCGTTCGTCTCGGATGTCTGTCTTGTCGAGTCGTGTCTGGTCTTTGTTTTGTTTTGTTCCTTTGTGTGTGTGTGTGTGTGTGTGTGTTATGTTTTGCAACGGGGGGCACGTTGAGATGTGGAAGGAGTCGGCGGGGATTTCGGTGGCGCGTAGAGCGAGCGAGCGCGCGCGCCTGCCTGGCCGTTGGCCGTCGGAGTGGAGTGCGGGTTTTTTTTGTTTTCGAAACGAAAGCGGCGGCCGGCCAGCCACCCGTGCGGTGTGACGTCGGCCGTTGGGTATTGTGCGCTTTGAGCGCCGGGGAGGGATGATGTGTGATTGTTGCGCGCTGCTAGCAGGCAGGCAGAGTGAGCGGGTGTGGCGGACGGACGGGAAGTGGTGGTTTTTTTTTGTTTTTGGGTTGCGGGGCGAGAGGCAGGCGACCGACAAAGTTTGCTCGCGACGGAGAGATGTTAGTGGCCCTGAAAAGGGCCGTTTTTGTTTGTGCGGTGCGGTGCGGTGCGGTGCCGCGGCGCGGTTTAGGCGCGCTCGCCGCGGATGCGGCGCGCGAGCTGGATGTCCTTGGGCATGATGGTGACGCGCTTGGCGTGGATTGCGCACAGGTTGGTGTCTTCGAAGAGGCCGACGAGGTAGGCCTCGCTGGCCTCCTGCAGGGCCATGACTGCGGAGCTCTGGAAGCGCAGGTCGGTCTTGAAGTCCTGGGCGATCTCGCGCACTAGGCGCTGGAATGGCAGCTTGCGGATGAGCAGCTCTGTGCTCTTCTGGTAGCGCCTGATTTCTCGCAGGGCGACGGTGCCCGGCCTGTAGCGGTGGGGCTTCTTGACGCCTCCGGTGGCGGGCGCGCTCTTCCTCGCCGCCTTGGTGGCGAGCTGTTTGCGCGGCGCCTTTCCGCCGGTGGACTTGCGGGCCGTTTGCTTTGTGCGGGCCATGGCGGTAGCGGTAGCGGTAGCGGTAGCGGAGCGGCGTGCGTGGAGGTTAGGTGCGGCGCGGCGTCCGGTGCTGCCTTGACAACGGGCCCGCGCGCCTCCGTGCTGCGCTTATATGCCCTCGGTTGCGCGTGGTGGGGGGAGGGCGGGCCAGAGTCTATATAGGGGGGCGGCGGGCGCGCTGGGCGCAGACCGTAGCCGACTCGCCAGCCGCTGCAGCTGCTGTTTGTGCACGTTTTGCTTTGCCCGAGGAAGGAAGGATGACAGGCCGCGGCAAGGGAGGAAAGGGGCTCGGCAAGGGTGGCGCCAAGCGGCACCGCAAGGTGTTGCGCGACAACATCCAGGGCATCACGAAGCCCGCCATCCGCCGCCTGGCTCACAGGGGCGGCGTGAAGCGCATCTCTGGTCTGATCTACGAGGAGACCCGCGGGGTGCTGAAGGTGTTCCTGGAGAACGTGATCCGCGACGCGGTGACGTACACTGAGCACGCCAAGCGCAAGACTGTGACGGCCATGGACGTGGTGTACGCCCTGAAGAGGCAGGGGCGCACCCTGTACGGTTTCGGCGGTTAGGCTGCGTCGCAGCGGGCGCTGGCCTTCCCGCGGCCGTGCTTGTGGGTGGGAGAGACTAGAAAACGGCCCTTTTCAGGGCCACCACACTGTTCGGAAGTTGAAAAGTGCGAAAGAGTCTGTGTTGTTGTTGCTGCGTGTGTGCGCTGTGTTGTTTGTTTGTTTCTTTCTTTCTTTCCGTTTGAGCGACGTGATGTGACTGGGAGGGGAGAAGGAAAGGAAACGTGTCATGTGGCTGGCTGTGTGTGGAGCTGCTTCGTTTGTGTGTTTGTTATTGTGTGTCTTTGTATCGATCGCGACGGAGATGGCGGGCTGTGTGTTGTTGTGCGAGAGGCGGTGATTATTTGCTTGCGTGGTTTGGCTCTGTGTGTTTGTTTGCGGCGGCGGCGTTGGGGTTTCCGAGGCAAGGCGTGTGGGCATAGGCGGCCGGATCAGCTGTTTCGTTCGTGTCGACGGCCGTTGCGCGCGGGAGTGGAGGGCGGTGTGTCGACACGCCTCCCTTTAACAATGGTCATTATTGCTGCCGTTGTCGGTTTGGAAGGCGACTGCGACCGTGCAAAATGTGTGTGTGTGTGTGTGTGTGTTTTGGGCCACACGGGCTGTGTGGACGACAAGATGGCGGACGTGCGCCGGCGGCGGCTGTGCTGTGACGGTGCAAAGTTAAAACAAAACAAGGTGCGGCGAGGACGACTGAAATTTTGCTTTGGACGTAGGTTTGTGTGGTGGCCCTGAAAAGGGCCGATTGTTGTGGGCCGAGCCGGCAAAGCGCGTTGCGTGCAGGGGAGCACGCGGCGGCTGCGATTGCCTGGCCTCCTTTAGGCCTTCTTCTCGGTCTTCTTTGGCAGCAGGACGGCCTGGATGTTGGGCAGGACACCACCCTGTGCGATGGTGACGCCCGACAGGAGCTTGTTGAGCTCCTCGTCGTTGCGGATGGCAAGCTGCAGGTGGCGCGGGATGATGCGCGTCTTCTTGTTGTCGCGGGCCGCGTTTCCGGCCAGCTCGAGCACCTCAGCCGCGAGGTACTCCATGACGGCGGCGAGGTAGACGGGCGCCCCGGCGCCGACGCGCTCTGCGTAGTTTCCCTTGCGCAGGAGGCGGTGGATTCTGCCGACCGGGAACTGGAGCCCAGCCCTGCTTGAGCGGGACTTTGACTTGCCCTTGACTTTGCCTCCCTTTCCGCGTCCGGACATGGCGATGGGCTAGCGACGGTGCACACGAAACGGAAACGAAAACGACCGGTGCGAGCGGCAGCGAGTCGAGCAGCGGAGTGCGTGCCGGCGCAGCCGGGGTGGGGGTGCTTTATGGGCTCGGGTGCGGCGGCCGGTTGCGCGCGCGCCCCATTGGTCGGCGGCCGCAACAGGGCGAGCTGGTAAAGGTGCGGCGGCGGCTGGCGGCGGGTGCCACGAAAGTAAAAAGAATAACCTCGAGAGAATATGGGAAACCTATACAAAAAATAAGGGTCATAACCCGAAACAAAACAACAGTAGACAACCTGCTCAACAACCATTTTAGAATCTTCCACAAATTCCATCCAGTAGAACAGTCCCATGTACCACCACCACAACCGGCTCAGTGTGCAAAGTGCCACACATTTGAACACACTACCGATAATTGCAAAAGCAAACCACTTTGCAACAGATGCGGAGGGCCACACACCATAGCAAATTGCCAGAAAGACATAAATAAACCAACCTGTGTCAACTGTGGCGGACAACATCTATCAACGGACATCAAATGCCCAAAACGACCAAAAACACCAGTGTCAATAGAAGCCACAGCCAAGATCGTCTGCACAGATGAACCGATGGGTGAAACAACAGACGATAAGCAAAAAATACAAATGGTAGTGTGTGAGGACTTCCTCCGAGCGACAACGATGGCACTTATAAACATACTCCCTGACCGAAAGCAACTCGTTGTAACCGCCATGAAAGACATCTCCAAGACCTTTTTTAGACGAGAAATGAATGTATCTCAAGCGTGGAACCGCATTCATTTCAGTATCTCCCATACAGAGAGCAACCGAGACACTGTAGGGGGAGATAACAAACAAACAGAAAAACAGCAAGTTCGCTAGCACCAATAGGATGGGTACCAGAATAGGGTTCGTAAATGCGAATGGCTGCAACACCAAAAAGCCACTAATCGAACAATTAATCAAGCGAGAAAAGATCCAACTACTGGGGATGACAGAAACTAGGGTGGGGCAAGCCCCAATAAACATACTAGACTACACATGCTACCGCAAAGATGACGTGACCGAGGCGAGACACAGAGGATGGGCACATGGCGGAATAGCCATAGTACATGACAAAAAGTTAGCGACCGCCGAGGTTGAACTGCCAAGATGCTTCGACAAGCACAAAGCAATAGTAATAAAAGTAGCAGCCAAGTCGTTCAAAGCAATCCACATCGCAGTTATATATGTCCCCCCTACAGAAGAAATCCCAAAGGATCTACTAAAACACATCAGTAACTTAGGGCCCAGCATAATTCTAGGAGACTTCAACGCAAGATCAATTAACTTTGGAGACAAACGGACAAATAGAAACGGAAGACAACTGGAAGAACTGCTAGAAGAAAATCCACACATTCTGAAAATGCATAACACCAAGCCCACGTTCATAAACCACACAGGAGACTCGACACCAGACCACATACTACACACAACAGACTTAGCTAGACACATAGGAGACGTAGACATCGGAGACAGCATAGGAAGCGACCACCTCCCACTCCTAACGACCACCACAGCTATAAACCCAGAAAGAATGAAACCGACAACAAAAACATACAAAGACAGAAAAAACATAGACAAAAATAAATACATTACCTACATCAAAGAAAACATAAGGACAACACACGAACAGATCAGAAACCTGGAGGAAATGGAGAAACTGAACGACCACATCAAGACAGTAATCAGTGATGCCATCGAAACCAGCGCCCCAACACGAAGAGTTATAGAAGGAGGCGAAAGGATTCCGGCAAATATACTCGAACTTATAAAACAAAAACGAAAAGTATATACGCAATTCAAAGAAAACCGTGACCCAACAATAAAAAACCAGTGGAACCGACTAAATGATCAGGTTAAATTCTTACTGAGACAACACAGAGCCAGAACCCTCAACAACAAGATTCAGAAACTAGATCCAAAAAACCCAGCAGACTTTTGGAAAAAATTTAAACGCATTACACACGAAAAGCAAAACCAAGACCCACCACTAATAATAAACGGCGATATTATACAATGCGAAGAGAAGAAAGCCAATGAATTTATGAAAGTACTTAAGGAAATATACACACATCCCCAAGACGAGAGGTTTAACGAAGAAACAGAAAAAACAATAGAAACCGAAACAACAAGAACACTAGAGGAGCCGCAAAACATTGTATATGACGAAGATCAAACGACACTCATACAAGACATCACATCAAAGGAAATTGAAACAGCAATAGCATGCGGGAAAGTAACGGCACCCGGCGCGGATGGCATCACACGACACCACCTAAGGCAGATACCACAGGAAATAATCATACCACCACTCAAAAACCTATTCAACGCCGTACTCAGACTGCAGAAAACGCCACAACAGTGGAAAGATGCACAAGTTAAGATGCTGCCGAAGCCCCTAAAACCAAAACATGACCCAAAGTCATACCGACCTATAACATTACTGCCAGTAATAGGCAAAACCTTCGAATCAATACTCACTAATAGAATACAAAAGTTTGCAGAAAAGCGACAAATTCTACCTAAAGAGCAAAGCGGATTTAGGAAGAATAAAAGTACAATAGACCCAATTTTCCGCCTTATCAGCAACAGCACCGAAGCCATAAATACAGGAAATGTAGTAGCAGCGCTGCTGCTCGACATAGAGAGAGCCTTCGATAAAGTATGGCACTTAGGGCTCATACACAAACTAATTAAAAACGACATACCATTAGAAATAGTAAAATTAATAAAAAACATCATTACAGAAAGGGACATAAAAGTAAAAGTAGGGGACAAACTATCAGAGACGCTCAGACCACTGGCAGGAGTGCCACAAGGGGCAATCATATCGCCACTCTTATATAATATATATACATCAGATATACCAAAGCCAGTTGGGCTAAATGAAGAACTTGCCCTATATGCTGATGACACAGCGTTCTGGTGCCACGCCCCAACAACCGAAATGTTATCAAAGAAAACCAACAGATACATTAAATCAATAGAAAAATGGATGTCTACATGGAGAATTAGGCCAAACCCGACCAAATCGCAGCTACTAATAATCCACCACAGAAATCTCACACAGCTTACACAACAAAACCCAGAAGACATTGAAATAACACTCTGGGGACAAAAAGTAGAACCAAAGAAGACAGCCAAATACCTGGGACTAGAGATTGATAACCTACTCAATTGGAAGACCAACACAACACAAAAAATAGGAATAGCCAGCACAAAACTTGCCAAAATCAAACTACTACAACATAGAAACGGAGGTGCAGCAACACCAATAGTGCTACATATATATAAAATGTACGTCAGACCAATACTAGAGTATGCAGGAATAGCATGGTGCGGAAATGTAACACAATGTAACCGAATTAAATCCACAGATAGAAGAATGCTAAGGACACTAGCAAGAAAACCAAGAGAAAGAACGGCAACACTGCACACAACCCTCGATACAGACTCAATGGAAGAACGATTAATAAAACAGATAGCTACATACGGTGACAATAGACTAATCACGAACGAGACAATAAAAGACATAATCATCAAACCGCCATTCCACCTCAATCTACCACGCTACAAGTACCCTTACCCACCACAAATCGCCGCAATAGCAACAGAACAAATTCACCCCGGAAAACACAAGGATTTAGAAACAGTTACAACAGGAAAACTACTCCCAGAGCACCTGCAGTTCCACATCATGCAAGACTAATTAAGAGACAGAAAGAAACAGGAATGACACCCAACCCTGGCTGAGGTTTTATGGGGTTTCCCTCAGCTGTAAGGCAAATGTCAGGGCTGTGTATAGTCCCCAAATCCAACAAACCTGCTAACAAAATAATAATATAGCAAAATACTAATATATATATATATATATATACATACAGGAATAGAAAATAGAAAATTTGAACAAAACTACCCAAACTATGAAATAAAAAGTGCCACAACAGAATAACATAAGAATAAGATAAGGCTCCAAAGCGGCATTAAGCCCTCCATGAGCCCGCCCCACCCTTCCGGTGGAGGAATGAAAGTTAAAAAAAAAAAAAAAAAAAAAAAAAAAAAAAAAAAAAAAAAAAAAACTGTGTGGGGAGACGCTGACTAGAGCGGAGCGCTTGCTACTGGTGTTGCTGCTGCCGTACGTTGGTTCGAGATGCCGCCCAAGACTAGCGGGAAGGCCGCCAAGAAGGCTGGCAAGGCGCAGAAGAACATTTCGAAGGGCGACAAGAAGAAGAAGCGCAAGAGGAAGGAGAGCTATGCCATCTACATCTACAAGGTGCTGAAGCAGGTGCACCCTGACACGGGCATCTCGTCGAAGGCGATGAGCATCATGAACAGCTTCGTGAACGACATTTTCGAGCGCATTGCGGCCGAGGCTTCTCGCCTGGCGCACTACAACAAGCGCTCGACCATCACGTCCCGCGAGATCCAGACCGCTGTGCGGCTGTTGCTGCCTGGCGAGCTGGCCAAGCACGCCGTGAGCGAGGGCACGAAGGCGGTGACCAAGTACACGAGCTCCAAGTAAGGAGGTGGCTCTGGAATGGAAGGAAGGATGGAGAAGGCTCCTCCGTTGCGAGAGCGGCAAAACGGCCCTTTTCAGGGCCACCAACTTGCCTTTTGCGGGAAGGGCGGAATTGTTGTTGTTGTTTGTGTGTGTGGACGGCTGTGATGTATGTGTGCATTTTGATTGTGGGTGGGGGGGCGCGTCAAAGCGTGTTGCGCGGGGTACGGCCACGAGGTTGGTCGCCGTGGCGTGGAATGGTGGCACGCCTCGTTGGCGTGGTTTTTGACCCATTGGTGTTGTTGGGGTGTGTGTGTGTGTTACCCGTCTGCGAGGGGGGACAGTGCGATCGGCGACTTTTGTGTCACCGTAACGACGGCCGTTTGCGGGTTTGTTTTTTTGCACATCATACATGGCGAGGGTGAAATGTGAAATGTTTTTGTTTTGTTTTTTTGCCGCCCACTATTCCCTTTGCTGTACGCCGAGTTTGACAATGGTGCGACGTAACTGCAGCGTGGAGGTGTGTGAGTGACGTTGAAATGAACGTGCCATTAAGACGCATTGTTGTTGTATTGTACTGTACGTGTACGGCGACACGCACGATGATGTACCATTCGACTCTGATGTTTGATAGCCGTGTCTGACTGATTGCGTACGACGCACGCACACCGATGTCGTCATTCAAGATGCACGCTAGACGACGACGGCGGCGGCGGCGGTGGTCGTTTGTTTGGCGAATGTCTGTACACGTGTTTGTCTGTGTCCATCCGGTATGTATTTGTTTGTTTGAAAGTGTTTTGTGTGTCGGTGACGTGGTCCGATCCGTCGCCCCCTGAGTAACTGTCGATCGGCGCGATAGACCGGCGTCACGCAACTGAACCGAAGTCTTGGGCACACCCGTCATACTGTTGTACACCGTCGCGCTGAGAACGGTAACGAAAGGTTGACGTTGATCGGTCGAATGTCTGGGCAGAACGTGAGGAATGAGGCAAGAGTGCAAGGAGGGGGGGCAAAAGAGAGAGGAAGGGAAAAAGGGGAGAAACGCATTCGTAGAGCAACGGAACGTTCCCGTGTCGGAGGCGTATTGGAGCCGCACTGAAATGCGTTTAACGGCGGCGCGGCTGCAAGTGTCTGCCGTGGTGAACGTTACCTTTGACGGCTGCATTGGGCTTTGCCTTTGCTTTCGCTTTCGCTTTCGCGTTCGCTTTCGCTTTCCCGGATGTACGTAACGTTTGTTGATATGGTTCTGAGGAAGAGTGTATGACAGTGCCGTGCCGTCCATGTTCGTGTGCCCTCCCATTGTGTGTATGCTATTGTCTGTGTACTTGAATGATGTATGTAGGTGTTAGTGGACATGTTTTACCAGTGGGGGGAAATGGATCGTCGATAGTTGCCGTCACTCTGTCACGGTCGAGATGACGCACCCTCCGTACAGAAAGGTGTCGAGAAAGTGAGTGTGTGTGTGCGTCCGTGAATTGGCAGCGTTTGGAGGTGGGCGTGCCCTGCATGTGGCCCGGAAAAGGCTGTTCGTTAGGCGGTAGTGTTGTGTGGACAGGGGAGGGGCATGCGTAACGCTGCTGGCATGGCATTTCGGGAGATGGGAGGGGGCAAACGAGGAAACGAGGAGCGGCGGCCAAAGACGGGACGGGGAGGGGCGCGGTGTGGGTGGCTTGCGCCTGTGCTCGGCGTTGTGGTTTGTGCAAAAGAGGAGGAGAAAAACAATGTGAGTTGCCAGGGAGGGGAGCGGTGTTGTGTTGTGGTTGTCAGTGAACGTGGCGAGACGGACGGATGCGCGGAGGGGCGGGGGCGGCGCATTTCGCCGGTGCCGTGCCGTGCCGTGCCTGAAAGCCGCGTGGTCGCTGTGTTGTTGGTGGCGTGGGGGCGAGGAGAGTACCGTACGGGTGTGCTTGTGCGCCGGAAATGGCACACTGCGCCCGCCCGTCTTGGAGGCTGATGGCTGTGGTGTGGAAATGGGGCGCGGTGATGTTGAAGCACAGAAAAGAAACCAAGAAAACGGAAGGCGTGATGCGGCGGTGGTGGTGAGAGCGGGAAAAACAAAACAAAAGAAAAAAAACAACAAAAAAAAAGAAGGAAAAACAACAAGAAACAAAAAAGAAAACAAAAAGTCTATCAATATTAAAATGTAAATGGAAATGGACCCAGGTATAACCTCCCTGCACAAATAGCAGAGAGTCCGATGATAATAAAAATGTGCCAGAATGTTAACGTCCCTACAAAACAAACCCAACGATAATATTAATGAAAGAGTGAACCGTATGTAACATTGCAACAGACATAATGAAACCTGATAAATTGTATAAGGGCAGCAGCCGTTGACCTTTGGCCCTGTATTCAGAATAAAAAGAGCCAAAGATCGTTACCCCAATGAAAAAGACACTGAAACACGTATGTAACATAGTAGCGATGGCGAGACATTGTAGCATCTGTGACCAGAGAGTTTGCGCTGGACTGCGCGAGTGTTGCGAGCGGTTCTCAGTCAGTCAGTCAGTCTGTGTAGTTGAGGGCTGTACTCTGTCAGTAGTCGTCGCGTGCAGTACGCTAATAGTCGTCATGCAGAGCGGTCGGTCAGTAGTAGCAGCCGAGTGCGGTTGTGTGATGTAGGCGGTCGGCAACACTGGTCAAGATGGTGAATAAGGTATACTGTTAATTGATATAATCGTTAGATAATGAGAAATTGTATTTATTGTAATTATTCTCCAACAAGTTCCCCAATAATAATTTTTATTTCAAAAGCATTTTTCAAACATTTAATCTTTTATTGAACTAAAGAGTTCGTTCCACTTCTTTGAAGAAAAATGTCACTAAAATCACAAAGAAAGAGAATATTATTATTTGCAATGCAGTTCCTCCAAGCGCTGCGCAACAACCAGAGCAGAAATGTGACATCCATTTATTCGGAGGTAAGACTTTTAATTCTGATTGTTTTGCACAGGGCCAAAGACCGATATTTCGGTTTAATTGAAGTTTCTTGTCACTGAACGGACTTTTGTAAATGTTGTGTGAAGACTTTATATTTGAGTCAGATTGCGAATTGCACATTTTTGTTGCCATTTTCAATACCTCTCATTGTGGGCGAGGTTACAATTAGCGCAATGTCCATTAGCATCCGTAAATAACATTGTCCATTATTTTAAATATTGCTGGGAGGTTACAACACACACACACACAAAACAAAAAACAAAAAAAAACAAAAAATTGCATTTATATCCGCTCCTCAATTGTAGATACCCCTTACACAGCTGTGTGCAATGAATGAGTGCTGGCTGGTAATTAATTGCACTCCTTGGAGGGAAATGCCATAGGAAGTAGTCTTTAAAAAGTGAATGTTTTTCGTTAAGAGACAAAAGTTACTTTAGAAAAAAAGTAATAGTGGGGCTTTTGTTGTTGAACAAAATAAGTACAATGAACATACGTTATCAGATTTGCGCAATGCAGCGTCACACCACCTTTTGATTATAACACAATATACTATACATCGTCCCGAACCGTGACCAGAGTCGCGAGACGAGCAGAGCACGCCGCCGACGCCCGCTCAGTACAACCGTCCACCCGCTACTACTGTCGACCGACTACTACCTCTCCCGACTCGCGCTACAATATATATAACAACTGTTCCTGGCGACCCGGTGCGTGCAACTACTGTCGTCTGGCGCGGTCCAAGCGCCGACTAGCAGCGATAAAGAACTCTCTGGTCAGACAGAGATGCTGTCATGCCTCGCCATCGCTCTGGTAATGAATACATACGTGGTGCAGCGTGCGTACCACCGGAACACGCAGTGGCGGAGCCAAAGACTGTGTTGTCGAGGTCGAGTGCGAGTGGGAAGAGAGGCAGCGTCGGCACGGAGATGCAAGCGAGCGCGAGACGCACGGGGGCTGCGGCGTGGCGCGTTTGCGGTCGGCGCCTTTGGTGGCAACGGCCGGGACAAGCAGCGGTGTATGGTGTGGTGCGGGGCGGACAGGGGCGGCGGTGGACGGGGAGGAGGCGGCGCGACGACGGCATGGGGGCGAAAACGGGACGGGGGACGGCGGATGTTGAGAGGCGTCACGCGCGGACAGGACACAGACACAGAGACACACAGATTGGAAAGGGAGGGTGCGCGGTAGTAGTTGGGAATGTGCGTACCGTGCGGGATGGGAGTGGGCGAGGAACACGGTCGTGGCCCCTGTTTTGGGTGCGTGTGATGACGTCGGTGTGTTGTGGGAAGGGAAGGTGCTGTGGCGGCGGCGCGTAATGGGCGTAGGCCGAAAAGAGAAAGGAACGTGGGCAGTGTGTTGGCAAGCGTCGGTTCGACTGCGACGTTGATGGGCAGGGCAGGGCAAGGTTAATGGTGGTAGGAGTAGGCGTGTGGGCGCAAAAAATCTGCCGCTGCAGGCGGTGCCGTAACCGCCATGGCGGGAAGGAGAGAGGGCCAAAGAAAGAAAGAAAGAAAGAAGAAAACAAAAAAAAAAAAAGGAGGGGGGGGGGGGGCGAAAGTGGAGAGGCGGTGGTGTGAGAAGGGCGGGGGCGGAAGGAAGGCAGGAAGGACAAGAGGCGAGGCGACGGCTTGCTTTGTGTATCGGTCGGTCTCTGGCTATGCTTCGTTTTCTGCAGCAGGGTCGGTGCGCGGCGTGGCTCGCGGCAGTGGGAACGCCTGGTGGCTGGACGGCCAGCAATGCGGTTGGATGGGCGGCCACAGCACCGCACCTGTGCCCGAGGAGGAGACGCTGGCGGCGGGCCCTGAGGTGAGGCCGGCTCGGCTGGGGCTGTGGATGTGTAGGTGTGCGCCGCTGCTGCAACAACGAGTAAAACGCGAGAAGAAGGGATGGCGGTAGAGAGGAAAAAAAGAAAAAGGTCGTGTTGTGTTGATGCGCAGGCAGACGCGTACAGAGGGACGAGCCCGGTCTGCAGCAGGGTGTGGCCGTGCCGAGTGCAGAGCAGCGGCGGCTCGGTTCGGTTCGGCCCGGCCCGGCGGGCCGCGCTGTTGTCGCGGACGTGAGCGCCCCCTGGCGGGTGGCCGGAGGCGGCGCGGCGTGTTGGACGTGTGGCTGGTGGCAGTGCACAATTTGCGAGTGGCTGGCGGTGTGGTGTGGCGGTTGGCGCGTCGGGCGGCGGAGAGGTATGTGTTGCGGGCGCCCTTTGCTGCGCTGCGTCGTTGCGTGTGCCGTACAGGGCGGGCGCTTGTCGACTGTGTGGGCGGTGTGGCGAATTGGCGTGAAACGGCTGCCGAGAGGTGTGTGGTAGCGAGCCGGTCGGTGGTGTCAGTGCGAAGGGGAATGTGCGTGCGTTTGGCGGTTTCGGTGTGCTTTTTGCGGCGTGAGAGTGGGAATTAGTGGGGCCGGCTGTTGTGTTGGTTCCTTGTGTCTTGTGTCGCGTAGCTTGATGGCAACGTGGAAGGACGCCGGTTTCGTTTCGAGCCTTGCGTGTGGTTGTCGACGTTGACTGGTTGGCGTGTGCCGATGCACGTGCATGTGTGGGTCGCGAGTGCGTTTTTGGCTGGCTGTGTGTGTGTGTGTGTGTTTTGGGGGGGAAGGGGGAGGCGGTGGTGAAAGTGCAGTCGTTGCCACGGGCGTCGTCGGGTGGGGCTGGGGCTGTGCGTCGTGGCGGAAAGGTGGTAGGTTGCGGGAAGCGAGCCCGTCGTTGACGGTGTCGCGTGAGTTGTGAATCGAGTGGGGCGCGGGGCGCGGGACAGGAGCAGCGTGCCGCTGCGTCGTGGTCGTCAGCAGAGGCTGTGCGTGTGCTTGTCCTTTTTGTGGGCGGTTCGTGCGAGGCGTTTTTGTTTTGTGTTGCCCTAGTTGTTAGTTTATTTTGTTTGTGTTTGTTATTTTGAGACGACGACTGGTTGGTGGCGTGCGCGCGAAGTGGCGGTGTGCGCTTCCCGTGTCGTTTGTGTTGTTTGGTTTTTTTGTTTTTGTGTGTTTTTGTTTTTTTTTTTTTTTTTTTTTTTTTTTTTTTTTTTTTGCACTGGGCCCCGGTGGGTGGGTGCGTGTGTGTCGATTGCCGGCTGGCGAAAGGTGCGCCATCGGCGGGGTGGGTCGCCGGCACAAGTAGAGGCGGCGGCGTTGTTGCTGTTGTTGTGTGGTGTTTGTTTTGTTCGGCTGTGTCGGCGAGCTGTGTTGCGGTGCGTGTGAATGGTGGTGCAAAAGTGCTGGCGTTGGGGCTGCGACTGCGACGGCGACGGCGGCGAGCCGCGGGCGCGCCATTGATAGTGATGTTGTGAACAGCGGCTGTGTACGGTAGTGGTGTTGTTGTAGCACGACGTGCATCCGGGCCGGCGCGGAAAGCGCAGTTGCGGGCGGTTGCCCTTCGGTGCCAGCCATGTCGCGTGAGCGGCGGGTTGCTCTGGTGTCGACACGTGGTGCTCTGGGTTGTTGTGTGGTGCCCTTTGGCCGGTGGGGGTGGTTCGCGTGTGTCTCGTTCGCGCTCGGTGTCTGGTCGTGGTCGTGCTGCTCCCCCGTCTGTCGGCGGTTTCCGACGTCGTCTGTACGTTTTTGTTCGTTTGCGGCGTGCCTGCCGACGTCGTCCCGTCGCGACCTTTCAACCGAAAGTGTGGCGCCCGAAGGTGAACGAACGTAACCCTGACCTCGGCGCTTTACGCTGAGCCGAGCGAACCGAACCGAACCTAACCTGTGGTGTGGCGAGGTGAGCTCAGCCTGTGAGCCCCTAACGTCTACGTAAGGTAAGCTGTCCGGCTCACGCCTCACGTTTTTGAACGCTTTTTTAACCTACGTTTGACGCTTCTTAACCTAGCACTGACCCCTTAACCTAACGTGTAACCTAACCTAACCTAACCTAACCTAACCTAACCTAACCTAACCTAACCTCTGACGCCTGACGTGTTTGAATGCTTAACCTAAGTTTGACGCTTAACCTAACCCAAGTCCCCTTAACCTAACCCACGTCCACCTAACCTAACCTAACCTAACGTAGACGTGTAAACGTAATGTGTAACGCGTAACGTGTAAGGTCGGCTGTCGTGTGTGCTTGACGGCAGATTGGGTTGGTCTGTAGATTCGGATTGCGGTTTGCCTCGGTCGAGGGGTTGGGTCGGAAGCGGCGAGGGGCGGCGGCGCCTGTTGCGCAGGCGGCGTCCGTTTGCGGCGGGCAATTGTTGAGAAACGGCTGTGAATGTTGGCGGGCGAGAGGAGGAGGACGGCGCGCGATGTGGCCCGACGGCTGCGGGCCGATCGGGAAACGGCGGGAGGGCGACGGAAGGCGATGGGGCGGCGGAGGCGCGTTTGCACGGCCGTCATCGCCGCACGCCTCGGCTTGTGTGGCTGTGGCGCCGGCCGCGCTGGCCGGGCTGCCGCGGCGACGGTGTGGGAGTTTTGCCGAAGGTTTGGCCATTGTGGCGGGTCGTCGGCTGGGGCTGTGGGGGCGGCATTTGGGCGGGGGCGGCGATTCTCGGCGGGCCGACCCAGGCTGTAGCGCGCGGTAGCTGCAGTTTGGCCGTGGTTTGCGGCGCTGCCGTGGCGACTGGTTGGCGACTGTGGTGTGGCTGTGTGTAGCCCCATCCTCGGTGGTTTGAAAGGCGCGGGCGGTTGTGGCGCAGGTTTGGGGCTGCTCCGCACAGGCTGTCGGACGTTGGGCGGTAGCAAGCGCGGGAGGCGCGGCGCGGCGGCGTGCAGAGTGGCGGCCGCTCTCTCGGCCGTCCGCGCCCGCCCGCGACACTGGCTGGGCCTTGTGATTCTCTGCTCAAGGCAAACACGTGGCAAGTTACCGTGGCTGCCCAGTGCTCCTCGACTTCGCCGATCGCGCGCGCGGGAACGAAGACAAAGGAACACAAAGGCAGAGTTCCCGCCAACGCAGTACCCAGCCCCGGAAGAAGCGGAACAACAGGAGAGGCGGCCGCCGAGGCAGGGCAACGACCGCAAAAGCGCGCCAAGTCGCAGACAATGCGGCGCCACAAAATGGAGTCCCCGCTCCGCGCGCATCGGCGAGAAATGGCGGACAGACTCCACCTACCGTAGCCCAGCCGGCAGCTGGCCCATCTGCAGGACAAAGCGCCGTTGCCCCGCCCACAGCGCTGCCGCGCAGGCAGGTAGTCCCGGCCGCTGCACCCCAGCAGCGCCAGGCTCCCCTCCCTGCAGCGACCCAGCGCGTCGCGGACCAATCAGCGCGAGCCTTCCCGGCCCCGCCGGCACGCGCAGTGGACCAACCACCGGCAGCCGCGCCTAACCTTGCGAGCCCGAAGGACTTCCCGGAGCCAAGATGGCGGCGTCCCACGGCGCCCCGCCATACTGTCGGCGCCCGACAAGATGGCGGACAAATGGAGACCAACGCGCGCCATGTTGTCGGCGGCAACGCTGCCAATGAAGCCCGCGTGGAACGGATGCTCAGCTGCATGGAAACAATGATGCAGCAGATGACTGAGCTCCTGGCCGTGGTGCAGAAAGTTGCATCCGCCATCCAACCATGCAGCCATCATGCCTGAAGCGCTAAGGAGTTTAACAGCCTGCGTCTTCAACGCCGAGGGACTCCTTAAGCAGGCAGGCGAATTCCGGCAGCTTATACGGGACGAGAACATCGACGTATGTCTCGTCACCGAAACGTGGCTTAAGCCTGGCGTCCGAGTCGGCGTAGCGAACTACGAATGCTACAGGGACGACAGGCCAACACACGGAGGCGGCACAGCGGTGTATGTACGGAGGACGCTACGACACCACCGCGTCCAAATACCGGAACTGGCAACGACAGAAGCGACTGCCGTATCAGTGGAGACGGCACACGGCGCCATAACGTTCGTCGCTGTCTACAGACCGCCTAGAGGAGCGCTCCTACCGGGAGACTACAACAAGTTGCTGGCTCTCCCCGGAAAAATCATACTGGGGGGAGACTTCAACGCGAAGCATGCGGTCTGGAACAGCAGGACGACCAACACAAGCGGGCGGCGCTTACTCCATGTCGCGGAACGCCACGAAGCTGTCGTCATCGGTCCTCATGAACCGACAATATATCCACGGAACCGGGGCCACCCGGATATCCTGGATATCATGATCATCAAGGGCGCTCGCCTGCACGTCACGGCCGGTACGCGGCCAAAGATGTCCTCCGACCACGTACCGGTCATACTTGACCTCGACGCCGACGCTCTCCCAAGACAGCGGAGAGGGCTCGACATACGAGACATCAGCTGGGACGAGTTCCGCAACGCCGTCGCCGATTCCCTTGAGGCCACACCGGACGCGGCGGAACACGGAGCAGACGCAGCACTTCAACACATCAGGCAGTCGATAGTTGACGCCGCGGCAGCGTCCACGCCTGTCAGAGACGACGCCAACATCGACTGCCGGCCACACCCTCTGCCACGACACATCCGGGAGGCTATAGCGCAAAAGAACCGCCTACAGCGCGAGTGGCAGAGGACAAGAAATCGAGCCACAAAGCGCGAATTAAATAGATTGTGCCGGCATATCAAGGCCGATGTAGACACGCACCGCAATCAGGAGTGGGCGCGCAAGGTGGAGCAACTAAACATCGATGACGGCTCGGCGTGGAAAGCCGTAAAAGGCTACCTGCGCCGTATGCAACGGATTCCGCCGCTGCAAGTGGGAGCCGAATTCGTGAGCGAGCCGAACGCGAAGGCAGAAGCCCTAGCGGACGCGTTCGCCGCGAATTTCACTCCGATCGACGACCCGATAGACGCCGCCCACATCCAGATGGTAGAAGAACGCCTCCCCGTCTTCCTCGATGCGGAGTATGACGAGGTAGAAGACGCCATTCCGCCGATCTCAGCCGACGAAGTCAAGCTGCAGCTTCGCCACCTAAATGCTAAAAAAGCAGGTGGACCAGATGACGTAACGAACATAATGCTGAAGCAGCTACCAGACACGGCAGCCGACGTCCTCGCGTCAACCTTCAACCAGGTGCTGCTCAGCAAACAGTTCCCGTCGTGCTGGAAGCATGCTGAAATAGTAGCCCTCCCCAAGCCAGGGAAGGACATTCGAAGGGCGAAAAACTACAGGCCAATCAGCCTGCTTCCAGCACTTTCGAAAATATTCGAACGCCTGTATCTGGTCCGCCTGCGGGCGATCATCGAGGCAGAACAACTCCTACCAAACGAACAGTTTGGCTTCAGGAGTCAACACGCCACGACACACCAGCTGCTGCGCCTAACAGAGGAGGCGTTCGGTGCCATCGACCGACGCGAGTATTTCGGCGCTCTCCTGCTCGACGTGTCGCGTGCCTTCGACTCCGTGTGGCATCGGGGCCTCCTGTTCAAACTATTTGACCAGGGCGTCCCGGTGTCGCACGTGAAGCTCTTACAGAGCTACCTCGAGGGCAGAACGTTCCACGTCAGAGCAGACAGTGGAATCTCCACGGAGCGTCGTATACTCGCGGGTGTACCTCAAGGCTCGGTCGTTGGGCCGACGCTCTACTCTCTGTACACGGCCGACCCACCGCGCACAGCCCACGTCAACCTGGCGCTGTATGCGGACGACACGGCCGTGTACAGCCGCAGCAGATGCGTCGAGGCGTTGCAGCGGAAACTTCAGACGGCCACCGACGCCCTCACTGACTGGGCGAAAAAATGGCGCCTGGCTTACAATGGGGAGAAGTCCCAGGCCATCGTCATTGCGACGAGACACGTCAAGGACGACGCGCCCACAGTCTCGGTCCGAGGCGTCCCGGTCCCGTGGAACGGTACTGCGAAGTACCTGGGCGTCACACTGGACCGGCACCTCACCTGGAGGCCACACGTGGAGAGCATCAGGGGCAAAGCACTGGGTAGACTAAGACTCCTCTACCCACTGCTAAACCCCACTACGACGCTGCCTACCTGCGTCGGCCTCACGCTATATAAGTCCGTAATTCGACCTCTCCTCGAATACGCGGCGGTAGTGTGGGGCAACACGGCGCAAACTAACCTGGAGCGGCTGCAAAAACTGCAGAACAGGGCTCTCAGGTTAGCTCTTCACCTCCCAAGGGACTTCCCGACGGAGGACACTCACGTGGTCGCAGACATCGAACCGCTACGCAGGCGGTTCGAAGAAGCGGCCACAAACTTCTACAACAAAGCGGGTACATCCACCAACCCGCTGATAAGGAATCTGGGACGACGTCCACACTGGCGACGCACACTCCGCTGGCCGGACCTGCTGAGACGACCAGCAGACGTTGCCGCCCTACCAGATTAGAAGACACTGCTACGTAACAAGTAGCGCCTAGCCACATCTGCTGCGGAAAAAAAAAAAAAAAAAAAAAAAAAAAAAAAAAAAAAAAAAAACAACCGCAGCAAGCATCAATTATCAAATTGCCCACGAAGCAGGGCAGCATAGACACCCAAAAGCTTCTCTCTAAGAAAAACCTGGAAGGACACTGATGTCCCACTTGCTGAAGGAAGGGTAGAGCGATTCTACCAGAACTTCACCCACACACCAGTAGTGTCAACCTGGAGGACACTACACCATGATGCGACAGCATTCTCTGCTCTGCTGCTGTGCTGTGCTTGCGTGCCTGCCTGCCGTCCCGCTCGCTCTCGCTGTGTGTTACGCGCGTCGTCGAAATGGCAGATCAGGCGGCTACGAACGAGACTGCTGCGGCACCCGCCGCCACCGGCACTACGAAGAAGGCCAAGTCTGCGTCGTCTGCGAAGAAGCCGCGCGCCAAGCCTGCGCACCCGCGCACCTCTGAGATGGTGACGGCCGCCATCAAGAGTCTGAAGGAGCGCGGCGGGTCGTCGCTGCAGGCGATCAAGAAGTACATAGCCGCGCACTACAAGCTGGACGCGGAGAAGCTGGCGCCGTTTATCAAGAAGTACCTCAAGTCGGCCGTCGTGGCGGGCGAGCTGGTGCAGACGAAGGGGAAGGGCGCGTCCGGCTCGTTCAAGCTTGCCGGCGCCGGCGGCGGGGGGGCGGCCGAGGGCGGCAAGGCTCGTGCTGGCGGTGCCAAGAAGAAGCGCGCCGCTCCGGCCAGCAAGGAGAAGAAGGGCGCCCGTGCGGCCGGCGCAAAGAAGGCTGGTGGCGTGAAGGCGGCGACCGGTCGGAAGGCGGGCGCCGCCAAGAAGGCGTCTGCGGCGTCGGCCGCGCCCGCGGGTGCGAAGAAGGCGGCTGCGGCCAAGCCGGCCAAGGCCAAGTCGCCGTCGAAGGCGAAGAAGGCCGCCAAGGTTCCGACGAAGAAGCCGAAGGCGCCGCGCCCGAAGAAGGCGACGACGCCGTCTAAGGCGAAGGCTTCGCCCAAGAAGAAGAAGTAGAGTAGAGGAGAAAGAGATGGGAGAAAGGAAGGGTTTGGCGCTTGACTCCGTCGTCCCCACCCCCCGTCGTCGTCTAGTGGCGCGCAAGAGACGCGCGGCCCAAAACGGCCCTTCTCAGGGCCATCAAAGCACGTCGGGGAAGGTTTTGATTGTCGTGTTGCGTTTGGTGTGGGTGTCTGTCTGGCGTTTCTGTATGCCCGTGGGGATGCTGTTTGCGTGCCGTGGTGGTTGGATTGCGGGGGTCGGTGGCGGGTGTGGGCGGCGGTAGCGGTAAGCGGTGTTGTTGTTGTTGTTGTCGTGGTTGATTGTCGCCGTGTTTGTGGCGGCGGCCGACGGTTGGTTTTTCTGTCACGTTGTTTTGTTTGAATACGTTGGTTGGCTTGCCTGCGTTCGTTCGTCTCGGATGTCTGTCTTGTCGAGTCGTGTCTGGTCTTTGTTTTGTTTTGTTCCTTTGTGTGTGTGTGTGTGTGTGTGTGTTATGTTTTGCAACGGGGGGCACGTTGAGATGTGGAAGGAGTCGGCGGGGATTTCGGTGGCGCGTAGAGCGAGCGAGCGCGCGCGCCTGCCTGGCCGTTGGCCGTCGGAGTGGAGTGCGGGTTTTTTTTGTTTTCGAAACGAAAGCGGCGGCCGGCCAGCCACCCGTGCGGTGTGACGTCGGCCGTTGGGTATTGTGCGCTTTGAGCGCCGGGGAGGGATGATGTGTGATTGTTGCGCGCTGCTAGCAGGCAGGCAGAGTGAGCGGGTGTGGCGGACGGACGGGAAGTGGTGGTTTTTTTTTGTTTTTGGGTTGCGGGGCGAGAGGCAGGCGACCGACAAAGTTTGCTCGCGACGGAGAGATGTTAGTGGCCCTGAAAAGGGCCGTTTTTGTTTGTGCGGTGCGGTGCGGTGCGGTGCCGCGGCGCGGTTTAGGCGCGCTCGCCGCGGATGCGGCGCGCGAGCTGGATGTCCTTGGGCATGATGGTGACGCGCTTGGCGTGGATTGCGCACAGGTTGGTGTCTTCGAAGAGGCCGACGAGGTAGGCCTCGCTGGCCTCCTGCAGGGCCATGACTGCGGAGCTCTGGAAGCGCAGGTCGGTCTTGAAGTCCTGGGCGATCTCGCGCACTAGGCGCTGGAATGGCAGCTTGCGGATGAGCAGCTCTGTGCTCTTCTGGTAGCGCCTGATTTCTCGCAGGGCGACGGTGCCCGGCCTGTAGCGGTGGGGCTTCTTGACGCCTCCGGTGGCGGGCGCGCTCTTCCTCGCCGCCTTGGTGGCGAGCTGTTTGCGCGGCGCCTTTCCGCCGGTGGACTTGCGGGCCGTTTGCTTTGTGCGGGCCATGGCGGTAGCGGTAGCGGTAGCGGTAGCGGAGCGGCGTGCGTGGAGGTTAGGTGCGGCGCGGCGTCCGGTGCTGCCTTGACAACGGGCCCGCGCGCCTCCGTGCTGCGCTTATATGCCCTCGGTTGCGCGTGGTGGGGGGAGGGCGGGCCAGAGTCTATATAGGGGGGCGGCGGGCGCGCTGGGCGCAGACCGTAGCCGACTCGCCAGCCGCTGCAGCTGCTGTTTGTGCACGTTTTGCTTTGCCCGAGGAAGGAAGGATGACAGGCCGCGGCAAGGGAGGAAAGGGGCTCGGCAAGGGTGGCGCCAAGCGGCACCGCAAGGTGTTGCGCGACAACATCCAGGGCATCACGAAGCCCGCCATCCGCCGCCTGGCTCGCAGGGGCGGCGTGAAGCGCATCTCTGGTCTGATCTACGAGGAGACCCGCGGGGTGCTGAAGGTGTTCCTGGAGAACGTGATCCGCGACGCGGTGACGTACACTGAGCACGCCAAGCGCAAGACTGTGACGGCCATGGACGTGGTGTACGCCCTGAAGAGGCAGGGGCGCACCCTGTACGGTTTCGGCGGTTAGGCTGCGTCGCAGCGGGCGCTGGCCTTCCCGCGGCCGTGCTTGTGGGTGGGAGAGACTAGAAAACGGCCCTTTTCAGGGCCACCACACTGTTCGGAAGTTGAAAAGTGCGAAAGAGTCTGTGTTGTTGTTGCTGCGTGTGTGCGCTGTGTTGTTTGTTTGTTTCTTTCTTTCTTTCCGTTTGAGCGACGTGATGTGACTGGGAGGGGAGAAGGAAAGGAAACGTGTCATGTGGCTGGCTGTGTGTGGAGCTGCTTCGTTTGTGTGTTTGTTATTGTGTGTCTTTGTATCGATCGCGACGGAGATGGCGGGCTGTGTGTTGTTGTGCGAGAGGCGGTGATTATTTGCTTGCGTGGTTTGGCTCTGTGTGTTTGTTTGCGGCGGCGGCGTTGGGGTTTCCGAGGCAAGGCGTGTGGGCATAGGCGGCCGGATCAGCTGTTTCGTTCGTGTCGACGGCCGTTGCGCGCGGGAGTGGAGGGCGGTGTGTCGACACGCCTCCCTTTAACAATGGTCATTATTGCTGCCGTTGTCGGTTTGGAAGGCGACTGCGACCGTGCAAAATGTGTGTGTGTGTGTGTGTGTGTTTTGGGCCACACGGGCTGTGTGGACGACAAGATGGCGGACGTGCGCCGGCGGCGGCTGTGCTGTGACGGTGCAAAGTTAAAACAAAACAAGGTGCGGCGAGGACGACTGAAATTTTGCTTTGGACGTAGGTTTGTGTGGTGGCCCTGAAAAGGGCCGATTGTTGTGGGCCGAGCCGGCAAAGCGCGTTGCGTGCAGGGGAGCACGCGGCGGCTGCGATTGCCTGGCCTCCTTTAGGCCTTCTTCTCGGTCTTCTTTGGCAGCAGGACGGCCTGGATGTTGGGCAGGACACCACCCTGTGCGATGGTGACGCCCGACAGGAGCTTGTTGAGCTCCTCGTCGTTGCGGATGGCAAGCTGCAGGTGGCGCGGGATGATGCGCGTCTTCTTGTTGTCGCGGGCCGCGTTTCCGGCCAGCTCGAGCACCTCAGCCGCGAGGTACTCCATGACGGCGGCGAGGTAGACGGGCGCCCCGGCGCCGACGCGCTCTGCGTAGTTTCCCTTGCGCAGGAGGCGGTGGATTCTGCCGACCGGGAACTGGAGCCCAGCCCTGCTTGAGCGGGACTTTGACTTGCCCTTGACTTTGCCTCCCTTTCCGCGTCCGGACATGGCGATGGGCTAGCGACGGTGCACACGAAACGGAAACGAAAACGACCGGTGCGAGCGGCAGCGAGTCGAGCAGCGGAGTGCGTGCCGGCGCAGCCGGGGTGGGGGTGCTTTATGGGCTCGGGTGCGGCGGCCGGTTGCGCGCGCGCCCCATTGGTCGGCGGCCGCAACAGGGCGAGCTGGTAAAGGTGCGGCGGCGGCTGGCGGCGGGTGCCACTGTGTGGGGAGACGCTGACTAGAGCGGAGCGCTTGCTACTGGTGTTGCTGCTGCCGTACGTTGGTTCGAGATGCCGCCCAAGACTAGCGGGAAGGCCGCCAAGAAGGCTGGCAAGGCGCAGAAGAACATTTCGAAGGGCGACAAGAAGAAGAAGCGCAAGAGGAAGGAGAGCTATGCCATCTATATCTACAAGGTGCTGAAGCAGGTGCACCCTGACACGGGCATCTCGTCGAAGGCGATGAGCATCATGAACAGCTTCGTGAACGACATTTTCGAGCGCATTGCGGCCGAGGCTTCTCGCCTGGCGCACTACAACAAGCGCTCGACCATCACGTCCCGCGAGATCCAGACCGCTGTGCGGCTGTTGCTGCCTGGCGAGCTGGCCAAGCACGCCGTGAGCGAGGGCACGAAGGCGGTGACCAAGTACACGAGCTCCAAGTAAGGAGGTGGCTCTGGAATGGAAGGAAGGATGGAGAAGGCTCCTCCGTTGCGAGAGCGGCAAAACGGCCCTTTTCAGGGCCACCAACTTGCCTTTTGCGGGAAGGGCGGAATTGTTGTTGTTGTTTGTGTGTGTGGACGGCTGTGATGTATGTGTGCATTTTGATTGTGGGTGGGGGGGCGCGTCAAAGCGTGTTGCGCGGGGTACGGCCACGAGGTTGGTCGCCGTGGCGTGGAATGGTGGCACGCCTCGTTGGCGTGGTTTTTGACCCATTGGTGTTGTTGGGGTGTGTGTGTGTGTTACCCGTCTGCGAGGGGGGACAGTGCGATCGGCGACTTTTGTGTCACCGTAACGACGGCCGTTTGCGGGTTTGTTTTTTTGCACATCATACATGGCGAGGGTGAAATGTGAAATGTTTTTGTTTTGTTTTTTTGCCGCCCACTATTCCCTTTGCTGTACGCCGAGTTTGACAATGGTGCGACGTAACTGCAGCGTGGAGGTGTGTGAGTGACGTTGAAATGAACGTGCCATTAAGACGCATTGTTGTTGTATTGTACTGTACGTGTACGGCGACACGCACGATGATGTACCATTCGACTCTGATGTTTGATAGCCGTGTCTGACTGATTGCGTACGACGCACGCACACCGATGTCGTCATTCAAGATGCACGCTAGACGACGACGGCGGCGGCGGCGGTGGTCGTTTGTTTGGCGAATGTCTGTACACGTGTTTGTCTGTGTCCATCCGGTATGTATTTGTTTGTTTGAAAGTGTTTTGTGTGTCGGTGACGTGGTCCGATCCGTCGCCCCCTGAGTAACTGTCGATCGGCGCGATAGACCGGCGTCACGCAACTGAACCGAAGTCTTGGGCACACCCGTCATACTGTTGTACACCGTCGCGCTGAGAACGGTAACGAAAGGTTGACGTTGATCGGTCGAATGTCTGGGCAGAACGTGAGGAATGAGGCAAGAGTGCAAGGAGGGGGGGCAAAAGAGAGAGGAAGGGAAAAAGGGGAGAAACGCATTCGTAGAGCAACGGAACGTTCCCGTGTCGGAGGCGTATTGGAGCCGCACTGAAATGCGTTTAACGGCGGCGCGGCTGCAAGTGTCTGCCGTGGTGAACGTTACCTTTGACGGCTGCATTGGGCTTTGCCTTTGCTTTCGCTTTCGCTTTCGCGTTCGCTTTCGCTTTCCCGGATGTACGTAACGTTTGTTGATATGGTTCTGAGGAAGAGTGTATGACAGTGCCGTGCCGTCCATGTTCGTGTGCCCTCCCATTGTGTGTATGCTATTGTCTGTGTACTTGAATGATGTATGTAGGTGTTAGTGGACATGTTTTACCAGTGGGGGGAAATGGATCGTCGATAGTTGCCGTCACTCTGTCACGGTCGAGATGACGCACCCTCCGTACAGAAAGGTGTCGAGAAAGTGAGTGTGTGTGTGCGTCCGTGAATTGGCAGCGTTTGGAGGTGGGCGTGCCCTGCATGTGGCCCGGAAAAGGCTGTTCGTTAGGCGGTAGTGTTGTGTGGACAGGGGAGGGGCATGCGTAACGCTGCTGGCATGGCATTTCGGGAGATGGGAGGGGGCAAACGAGGAAACGAGGAGCGGCGGCCAAAGACGGGACGGGGAGGGGCGCGGTGTGGGTGGCTTGCGCCTGTGCTCGGCGTTGTGGTTTGTGCAAAAGAGGAGGAGAAAAACAATGTGAGTTGCCAGGGAGGGGAGCGGTGTTGTGTTGTGGTTGTCAGTGAACGTGGCGAGACGGACGGATGCGCGGAGGGGCGGGGGCGGCGCATTTCGCCGGTGCCGTGCCGTGCCGTGCCTGAAAGCCGCGTGGTCGCTGTGTTGTTGGTGGCGTGGGGGCGAGGAGAGTACCGTACGGGTGTGCTTGTGCGCCGGAAATGGCACACTGCGCCCGCCCGTCTTGGAGGCTGATGGCTGTGGTGTGGAAATGGGGCGCGGTGATGTTGAAGCACAGAAAAGAAACCAAGAAAACGGAAGGCGTGATGCGGCGGTGGTGGTGAGAGCGGGAAAAACAAAACAAAAGAAAAAAAACAACAAAAAAAAAGAAGGAAAAACAACAAGAAACAAAAAAGAAAACAAAAAGTCTATCAATATTAAAATGTAAATGGAAATGGACCCAGGTATAACCTCCCTGCACAAATAGCAGAGAGTCCGATGATAATAAAAATGTGCCAGAATGTTAACGTCCCTACAAAACAAACCCAACGATAATATTAATGAAAGAGTGAACCGTATGTAACATTGCAACAGACATAATGAAACCTGATAAATTGTATAAGGGCAGCAGCCGTTGACCTTTGGCCCTGTATTCAGAATAAAAAGAGCCAAAGATCGTTACCCCAATGAAAAAGACACTGAAACACGTATGTAACATAGTAGCGATGGCGAGACATTGTAGCATCTGTGACCAGAGAGTTTGCGCTGGACTGCGCGAGTGTTGCGAGCGGTTCTCAGTCAGTCAGTCAGTCTGTGTAGTTGAGGGCTGTACTCTGTCAGTAGTCGTCGCGTGCAGTACGCTAATAGTCGTCATGCAGAGCGGTCGGTCAGTAGTAGCAGCCGAGTGCGGTTGTGTGATGTAGGCGGTCGGCAACACTGGTCAAGATGGTGAATAAGGTATACTGTTAATTGATATAATCGTTAGATAATGAGAAATTGTATTTATTGTAATTATTCTCCAACAAGTTCCCCAATAATAATTTTTATTTCAAAAGCATTTTTCAAACATTTAATCTTTTATTGAACTAAAGAGTTCGTTCCACTTCTTTGAAGAAAAATGTCACTAAAATCACAAAAAAAGAGAATATTATTATTTGCAATGCAGTTCCTCCAAGCGCTGCGCAACAACCAGAGCAGAAATGTGACATCCATTTATTCGGAGGTAAGACTTTTAATTCTGATTGTTTTGCACAGGGCCAAAGACCGATATTTCGGTTTAATTGAAGTTTCTTGTCACTGAACGGACTTTTGTAAATGTTGTGTGAAGACTTTATATTTGAGTCAGATTGCGAATTGCACATTTTTGTTGCCATTTTCAATACCTCTCATTGTGGGCGAGGTTACAATTAGCGCAATGTCCATTAGCATCCGTAAATAACATTGTCCATTATTTTAAATATTGCTGGGAGGTTACAACACACACACACACAAAACAAAAAACAAAAAAAAACAAAAAATTGCATTTATATCCGCTCCTCAATTGTAGATACCCCTTACACAGCTGTGTGCAATGAATGAGTGCTGGCTGGTAATTAATTGCACTCCTTGGAGGGAAATGCCATAGGAAGTAGTCTTTAAAAAGTGAATGTTTTTCGTTAAGAGACAAAAGTTACTTTAGAAAAAAAGTAATAGTGGGGCTTTTGTTGTTGAACAAAATAAGTACAATGAACATACGTTATCAGATTTGCGCAATGCAGCGTCACACCACCTTTTGATTATAACACAATATACTATACATCGTCCCGAACCGTGACCAGAGTCGCGAGACGAGCAGAGCACGCCGCCGACGCCCGCTCAGTACAACCGTCCACCCGCTACTACTGTCGACCGACTACTACCTCTCCCGACTCGCGCTACAATATATATAACAACTGTTCCTGGCGACCCGGTGCGTGCAACTACTGTCGTCTGGCGCGGTCCAAGCGCCGACTAGCAGCGATAAAGAACTCTCTGGTCAGACAGAGATGCTGTCATGCCTCGCCATCGCTCTGGTAATGAATACATACGTGGTGCAGCGTGCGTACCACCGGAACACGCAGTGGCGGAGCCAAAGACTGTGTTGTCGAGGTCGAGTGCGAGTGGGAAGAGAGGCAGCGTCGGCACGGAGATGCAAGCGAGCGCGAGACGCACGGGGGCTGCGGCGTGGCGCGTTTGCGGTCGGCGCCTTTGGTGGCAACGGCCGGGACAAGCAGCGGTGTATGGTGTGGTGCGGGGCGGACAGGGGCGGCGGTGGACGGGGAGGAGGCGGCGCGACGACGGCATGGGGGCGAAAACGGGACGGGGGACGGCGGATGTTGAGAGGCGTCACGCGCGGACAGGACACAGACACAGAGACACACAGATTGGAAAGGGAGGGTGCGCGGTAGTAGTTGGGAATGTGCGTACCGTGCGGGATGGGAGTGGGCGAGGAACACGGTCGTGGCCCCTGTTTTGGGTGCGTGTGATGACGTCGGTGTGTTGTGGGAAGGGAAGGTGCTGTGGCGGCGGCGCGTAATGGGCGTAGGCCGAAAAGAGAAAGGAACGTGGGCAGTGTGTTGGCAAGCGTCGGTTCGACTGCGACGTTGATGGGCAGGGCAGGGCAAGGTTAATGGTGGTAGGAGTAGGCGTGTGGGCGCAAAAAATCTGCCGCTGCAGGCGGTGCCGTAACCGCCATGGCGGGAAGGAGAGAGGGCCAAAGAAAGAAAGAAAGAAAGAAGAAAACAAAAAAAAAAAAAGGAGGGGGGGGGGGGCGAAAGTGGAGAGGCGGTGGTGTGAGAAGGGCGGGGGCGGAAGGAAGGCAGGAAGGACAAGAGGCGAGGCGACGGCTTGCTTTGTGTATCGGTCGGTCTCTGGCTATGCTTCGTTTTCTGCAGCAGGGTCGGTGCGCGGCGTGGCTCGCGGCAGTGGGAACGCCTGGTGGCTGGACGGCCAGCAATGCGGTTGGATGGGCGGCCACAGCACCGCACCTGTGCCCGAGGAGGAGACGCTGGCGGCGGGCCCTGAGGTGAGGCCGGCTCGGCTGGGGCTGTGGATGTGTAGGTGTGCGCCGCTGCTGCAACAACGAGTAAAACGCGAGAAGAAGGGATGGCGGTAGAGAGGAAAAAAAGAAAAAGGTCGTGTTGTGTTGATGCGCAGGCAGACGCGTACAGAGGGACGAGCCCGGTCTGCAGCAGGGTGTGGCCGTGCCGAGTGCAGAGCAGCGGCGGCTCGGTTCGGTTCGGCCCGGCCCGGCGGGCCGCGCTGTTGTCGCGGACGTGAGCGCCCCCTGGCGGGTGGCCGGAGGCGGCGCGGCGTGTTGGACGTGTGGCTGGTGGCAGTGCACAATTTGCGAGTGGCTGGCGGTGTGGTGTGGCGGTTGGCGCGTCGGGCGGCGGAGAGGTATGTGTTGCGGGCGCCCTTTGCTGCGCTGCGTCGTTGCGTGTGCCGTACAGGGCGGGCGCTTGTCGACTGTGTGGGCGGTGTGGCGAATTGGCGTGAAACGGCTGCCGAGAGGTGTGTGGTAGCGAGCCGGTCGGTGGTGTCAGTGCGAAGGGGAATGTGCGTGCGTTTGGCGGTTTCGGTGTGCTTTTTGCGGCGTGAGAGTGGGAATTAGTGGGGCCGGCTGTTGTGTTGGTTCCTTGTGTCTTGTGTCGCGTAGCTTGATGGCAACGTGGAAGGACGCCGGTTTCGTTTCGAGCCTTGCGTGTGGTTGTCGACGTTGACTGGTTGGCGTGTGCCGATGCACGTGCATGTGTGGGTCGCGAGTGCGTTTTTGGCTGGCTGTGTGTGTGTGTGTGTGTTTTGGGGGGGAAGGGGGAGGCGGTGGTGAAAGTGCAGTCGTTGCCACGGGCGTCGTCGGGTGGGGCTGGGGCTGTGCGTCGTGGCGGAAAGGTGGTAGGTTGCGGGAAGCGAGCCCGTCGTTGACGGTGTCGCGTGAGTTGTGAATCGAGTGGGGCGCGGGGCGCGGGACAGGAGCAGCGTGCCGCTGCGTCGTGGTCGTCAGCAGAGGCTGTGCGTGTGCTTGTCCTTTTTGTGGGCGGTTCGTGCGAGGCGTTTTTGTTTTGTGTTGCCCTAGTTGTTAGTTTATTTTGTTTGTGTTTGTTATTTTGAGACGACGACTGGTTGGTGGCGTGCGCGCGAAGTGGCGGTGTGCGCTTCCCGTGTCGTTTGTGTTGTTTGGTTTTTTTGTTTTTGTGTGTTTTTGTTTTTTTTTTTTTTTTTTTTTTTTTTTTTTTGCACTGGGCCCCGGTGGGTGGGTGCGTGTGTGTCGATTGCCGGCTGGCGAAAGGTGCGCCATCGGCGGGGTGGGTCGCCGGCACAAGTAGAGGCGGCGGCGTTGTTGCTGTTGTTGTGTGGTGTTTGTTTTGTTCGGCTGTGTCGGCGAGCTGTGTTGCGGTGCGTGTGAATGGTGGTGCAAAAGTGCTGGCGTTGGGGCTGCGACTGCGACGGCGACGGCGGCGAGCCGCGGGCGCGCCATTGATAGTGATGTTGTGAACAGCGGCTGTGTACGGTAGTGGTGTTGTTGTAGCACGACGTGCATCCGGGCCGGCGCGGAAAGCGCAGTTGCGGGCGGTTGCCCTTCGGTGCCAGCCATGTCGCGTGAGCGGCGGGTTGCTCTGGTGTCGACACGTGGTGCTCTGGGTTGTTGTGTGGTGCCCTTTGGCCGGTGGGGGTGGTTCGCGTGTGTCTCGTTCGCGCTCGGTGTCTGGTCGTGGTCGTGCTGCTCCCCCGTCTGTCGGCGGTTTCCGACGTCGTCTGTACGTTTTTGTTCGTTTGCGGCGTGCCTGCCGACGTCGTCCCGTCGCGACCTTTCAACCGAAAGTGTGGCGCCCGAAGGTGAACGAACGTAACCCTGACCTCGGCGCTTTACGCTGAGCCGAGCGAACCGAACCGAACCTAACCTGTGGTGTGGCGAGGTGAGCTCAGCCTGTGAGCCCCTAACGTCTACGTAAGGTAAGCTGTCCGGCTCACGCCTCACGTTTTTGAACGCTTTTTTAACCTATGTTTGACGCTTCTTAACCTAGCACTGACCCCTTAACCTAACGTGTAACCTAACCTAACCTAACCTAACCTAACCTAACCTAACCTAACCTAACCTAACCTCTGACGCCTGACGTGTTTGAATGCTTAACCTAAGTTTGACGCTTAACCTAACCCAAGTCCCCTTAACCTAACCCACGTCCACCTAACCTAACCTAACCTAACGTAGACGTGTAAACGTAATGTGTAACGCGTAACGTGTAAGGTCGGCTGTCGTGTGTGCTTGACGGCAGATTGGGTTGGTCTGTAGATTCGGATTGCGGTTTGCCTCGGTCGAGGGGTTGGGTCGGAAGCGGCGAGGGGCGGCGGCGCCTGTTGCGCAGGCGGCGTCCGTTTGCGGCGGGCAATTGTTGAGAAACGGCTGTGAATGTTGGCGGGCGAGAGGAGGAGGACGGCGCGCGATGTGGCCCGACGGCTGCGGGCCGATCGGGAAACGGCGGGAGGGCGACGGAAGGCGATGGGGCGGCGGAGGCGCGTTTGCACGGCCGTCATCGCCGCACGCCTCGGCTTGTGTGGCTGTGGCGCCGGCCGCGCTGGCCGGGCTGCCGCGGCGACGGTGTGGGAGTTTTGCCGAAGGTTTGGCCATTGTGGCGGGTCGTCGGCTGGGGCTGTGGGGGCGGCATTTGGGCGGGGGCGGCGATTCTCGGCGGGCCGACCCAGGCTGTAGCGCGCGGTAGCTGCAGTTTGGCCGTGGTTTGCGGCGCTGCCGTGGCGACTGGTTGGCGACTGTGGTGTGGCTGTGTGTAGCCCCATCCTCGGTGGTTTGAAAGGCGCGGGCGGTTGTGGCGCAGGTTTGGGGCTGCTCCGCACAGGCTGTCGGACGTTGGGCGGTAGCAAGCGCGGGAGGCGCGGCGCGGCGGCGCGCAGAGTGGCGGCCGCTCTCTCGGCCGTCCGCGCCCGCCCGCGACACTGGCTGGGCCTTGTGATTCTCTGCTCTCATTCGAGTCTGGGATGCCGGCCGAGCCGGACGCACGCGCCGAGCGCTCCGCGCCTTAGCATCCTAAGATGTCAGACAGTGTTAGAGCGGACGGGGCCGCGTCCCTGCACGCTACCGGAGGTGAGTCGAGCACATCAGATGTACGCCCGCGTTTTCCTGATAGTGCTCCCCCTCAACTGGACGACGCATCCGGCGCCGTCGCACGCGTGTGTAGTAGTGTCTCACTCGACGCGCTCGCGAACGCGACAGATTTTGCCGGTGACTCGATAGTACCCACCGTGCCCTTGGCACAGTCTTTGGAGACGGCAGCAGCCGTCGGCACGTCGCAGCGCCCTGAAGATGCGCTGCAGACGCTAATAAACCTGCTACCGACACCTACAACCTCCGCCGACAGCTCCACGCCGTCAGCGGAGCCAATGGAGCAGGAAACATCTTATAAAGGTAATAGTGCGTCAAAAACAAGGAAACGCGCCAACACAGGAGATAATGAGGATCACTCCTTCCTCAAAAAGAAGAGTGTTGACCAACCACGGCAGTCAACACACCGTGCTCGGCGTAACGGCCGCGCACGTAATAGTACCGACGAGGACGGTTTTGTGCAGCCGAAGAAGACAGCCAGAGCCGTTCCGTCGTCGGAAACGCTGGCAGCAAACACCAGCAATATGTTTGACGCGCTCTCTGATAGTGAGGAGGAAGAGGAGCATGACAACACAGCTCCACGCGGCCGTCTTCCCCCGCCACTTGTGATCGCGTATGAAAAAGACTTCCGGAGCCTACAGATCATGCTAAATGGTCTGCTGGGGAAAAACAATTATCGAGTGCGTACAGCGGGTGACACGGTGTACAAAGTGCGCGTGAATAACTGTGACCTGTACAATAAACTCTTACACGCCGCAAGAGCACAAGGCATAGAGTACTATACGTATTCCACTTCACGCAAACGACCTCTGAAGGTCGTGTTTAAAGGAGTACCGTTAAAGTACTCCAATGAACATGTAAAGGAGGACTTAGAAGACCTAGGCTTTATAGTTCAATCTGTAACAAAAATGAGGGATCCAAGAACCAACAGGCGCGGCCCTCTAAGACTCGTGTGTGCGGACAGCACGGACAAAAACAGAGAGCTGTTCAAATTGAAATTTATAGGCCCGTGTGAAGTAACACCAGAAAACTTACGCCAAACAGGTGGCTACGCCCAGTGCTACCGCTGTCTCGAATTAGGACATGTAGACAAGCACTGCGGAATGCAACCGTTCTGTGTGCGTTGTGCCGCTCCTCATGCTGCGATCGAGTGCGACGTGAAGGGGGAGCCGTATAAAGACTTCAAGCCGAAGTGTAAACTCTGTAACGGCGAGCACGTGGCATCTTATCGAGGATGTCCACGGCACAAAGCCTTCGCAGCGCGCCTCCGGAAAGCGGAGACGCCGAAGAAAGGCACAGTTTTGGCGGGAAACTCCAGACACCGCGGAGCCGAGGGGGAAGGACGAACAAAAGGTGGTCGCCGTCGTCGAGGTCGCCGGCGCGGGGTAAGGACCTCCAAACCCCGCCCAGGTGACACTTCACACCGTCCCCAGGCCGAGCAGACTTCAGCCCAACCGAAGACGGCCAGCGCACAAAATGGCAGGCAAGTCCCGCCCAGCGCGGCCATCGCCGCGGACGGAGCAATCCCCGAGCGGCGCAAGACGCAGGTAACACCGTCCACCTCTCCCACCACCGAGCGCCCGCGCGCCAATCAGAGCGCGCGCCGCTGGGAGAACACCGCGCCAGCGGCACAAAATGGCGGCCCAGAGGCACCGCCACTGAACGATGCGGCCATCTTCCCCGGCCTGCGCGGGCGCCGACAGCATGGCGGACCCCAGGCAGCCACGCGCCATCTTGTCGGCAGCAGCAATGGCGGCGAGCCCGCCGCTGGCCAGGCAGCCACGCGCCATCTTGTCGGCAACGGCAATGGCGGCGAGACCGCCGCTCGCCAGGCAGCACTCGACAACACACCACAAGCCGACCGCCACGACGCCGTCGGCAGCATGAGCGCCAGCTATGAGCGCATGATGATGGCAATGGAGCAGCGAATGTTCGCGATGATGGAAAAATTCATTTCCCTCGTCGTGAACGTCATCAGCGAACTTCCTGCCAAGATTGCGGCCGCTATGCAGCAGGCAACAAATATCAACAACCCCACGACCCAGCATGGCAGCGCCACGAGAAATTAAAATATGCCTCTGGAATGCCCGCGGCCTACGAGAGCAGGCCGCAGAATTTCGCGAGTTAATTCGCACGGAAAATGTGGATTTATGTCTCGTGACGGAGACGTTCCTGAAACCCGGAGTCCGCGTCGGGATACCGAATTATGTGTGTCACCGCGACGACAGGCCAACCCACGGAGGGGGAACGGCAATATACGTTCGTCGGACGCTAAGCCACTATAAGATTCACCTGCCGCCGCTGCAGACAGCCGAGGCGACCGCGGTCGCAGTAAACACGGCGCATGGAAAAATCACGGTCGGTGTCGTGTACAAGTCACCGAGTCGGCGCCTGCAACGAGAAGACATGGACAAATTGTTGTCACTTCCAGGACAACTTCTACTGGGAGGCGACTACAATTCCAAAAATCAAGTCTGGAATTCCAGACTTACGAACACGAGTGGGCGGCAGCTGCAACGCATCGTAGAGCGCCATAACGCCGTAGTTGTCGCCCCACACGAACCGACCATCTTTCCTCCTAGAGGGTTGCCTGACGTGATCGACATACTGATAAACAAAGGCGTCAGACAGAACCTGACAGCGAGCACAAGGCCGCCGATCAACTCCGATCATGTCCCAGTCATGTTCGAAGTTGAGGCGGAACTTGCGCCAATTCCAAGAAGAGGGCTCGACTTACGCGGAATCAACTGGGACCAATACCGCGAAGCCATGGTGGCAGCATTGGAACAACTCCCGGAACCGGCCGCGAACGGCGTAAACGCGGCTCTACAACACTACACAAACTGCATGGTGGAAGCAGCAACCAACGCCACGCCGCCCAGACCAGCAGCCGACCACCGAAGCTGCAAACCACAGCGTCTGCCACGAGACCTGGAGAACTTAATCTCCGAGAAAAACCGGGTTGCCAGAGAATGGCAACGCACCCGAAATCCGGCCATCAAACCGACACTCAACCGGTTGCGCCGGGAAATCAAGGTCGCAGCAGAAAAACACAGGCACCAGGAGTGGGCGACCAAGATCTCCCAGCTCAACACGGAAGATGGTTCGGCGTGGAGAACGGTTAAGAGCTTCATCCGTCGCACGATGAAAGTTCCTCCACTCCAGGTCGGAGCAGATTTTGTCAGCGAGCCGAATGCAAAGGCCAACTGCCTGGCCGATGCGTTCGCCGCTAATTTCACACCGATGGAGGACCCAGTCGACGCAGCGCACATTCGACTCGTCAGGGATCGTCTTCCCCGCTACCTTGCGGCGAGAGACCCAGACGACCACATCACGCCGATAGCCGTCGACGAGGTGAAACTGCTGCTGCGTCACCTTCAAGGTCGCAAAGCCGCGGGTCCAGACATGGTGACAAATTCGCTCCTCAGGCAACTCCCAGAAGAAGCAGTGGCCAAACTTACAGAACTCTTCAATGAAGTGCTTCGTACAGAAGAGTTTCCGCAAATCTGGAAGCACGCAGAAATAGTGGCCCTACCAAAACCAGGGAAGGACGCGCGGATGGCAAAAAACTACCGTCCGATTAGCCTGCTGCCGGCGCTATCCAAACTTTTTGAGCGGCTATACATGACGCGCCTCCTGCGTCATATCACCGACGAACAAATTCTGCCTGATGAGCAATTTGGGTTCCGGCGAGGACACTCTGCCACACACCAAGTCCTACGGCTGACTGAGGAAGCGTTCGGAGCAGTTGACCGACGCGAGTATTTCGGTGCTCTTATGCTCGACGTGTCACGCGCCTTTGACTCGGTGTGGCACGAAGGCCTCCTGTACAAGTTGCTTGTACTGGGGGTACCCGTGTCACACGTGAGTCTCCTGCAGACTTACCTGCGGGACAGGACGTTCCACGTTCGGGCAGACAGTGGAATCTCCACGGAGCGCCGGGTACTCGCGGGTGTACCGCAAGGCTCGGTCATCGGCCCGACGCTTTACTCGGTCTACACAGCGGACCTCCCACGTACAGGTGCAGTGAACAACGCCCTGTACGCGGACGACACCGCCGTCTACGGCCGCAGCAGATGCCCCCGAGCTCTACAACGGCGTCTGCAAGCGGCAACCGCGGCGCTAGAAGAATGGGCCACGAAATGGCGTCTGGCTTATAATCCCGAGAAAAGCCAGGCGATCATCATCGCGCTCAGGCATGTTCCGGCAGACCTCGCGCAGCTGACAGTCCGCGGAAGACCCGTACCGTGGAACAACAGTGCCAAGTATCTTGGCGTCACGCTAGACAAGCGTCTAACGTGGCGCCAACACATCGAAGAAGTGAGGAGGAAGGCTCTGGGTAGACTGCGCATGTTGTACCCGGTCATCAACCCCACATCATCGCTACCAGCAGACTTAGGTCTCACCTTGTACAAAGCCACCATCAGCCCACTGTTTGATTATGCAGCGGTGGTGTGGGGCAACGCAGCCGAGACCAACATCCGCCGTCTACAAATGGTCCAAAACAGGGCCCTCAGAACGGTGCTGCATCTTCCGTGGGACTTCAACACCGCGGAACTACACCACGTCGCAGGAGTTCCCTTACTCAGACAGCGGTTCCAACTCGCTGCCCAAGACTTCTACGAGAAGGTCGAAGTATCGCGTAACCCTAAGGTACGCGATCTCGGCCATCGACCACACTGGCGCGCCACGCTGCGCTGGCCAGATCTCCTTCGCCTGCAACAATAGTGCCGCGAAGTGAAGACTTTCCTCATGTGATGTTCCAGTGCAGAACAAGACTAAAACCCCACAAAGACTTATACTAACATGGTGCACCCTATTTATGGAAGAAAGAGCGTCAAGTACGCTGAAAACTTCCTCACAAGTGTTAACGCAGAAATGCGTCACACACACACTTATGCACACGCATTCTCTGCTCTGCTGCTGTGCTGTGCTTGCGTGCCTGCCTGCCGTCCCGCTCGCTCTCGCTGTGTGTTACGCGCGTCGTCGAAATGGCAGATCAGGCGGCTACGAACGAGACTGCTGCGGCACCCGCCGCCACCGGCACTACGAAGAAGGCCAAGTCTGCGTCGTCTGCGAAGAAGCCGCGCGCCAAGCCTGCGCACCCGCGCACCTCTGAGATGGTGACGGCCGCCATCAAGAGTCTGAAGGAGCGCGGCGGGTCGTCGCTGCAGGCGATCAAGAAGTACATAGCCGCGCACTACAAGCTGGACGCGGAGAAGCTGGCGCCGTTTATCAAGAAGTACCTCAAGTCGGCCGTCGTGGCGGGCGAGCTGGTGCAGACGAAGGGGAAGGGCGCGTCCGGCTCGTTCAAGCTTGCCGGCGCCGGCGGCGGGGGGGCGGCCGAGGGCGGCAAGGCTCGTGCTGGCGGTGCCAAGAAGAAGCGCGCCGCTCCGGCCAGCAAGGAGAAGAAGGGCGCCCGTGCGGCCGGCGCAAAGAAGGCTGGTGGCGTGAAGGCGGCGACCGGTCGGAAGGCGGGCGCCGCCAAGAAGGCGTCTGCGGCGTCGGCCGCGCCCGCGGGTGCGAAGAAGGCGGCTGCGGCCAAGCCGGCCAAGGCCAAGTCGCCGTCGAAGGCGAAGAAGGCCGCCAAGGTTCCGACGAAGAAGCCGAAGGCGCCGCGCCCGAAGAAGGCGACGACGCCGTCTAAGGCGAAGGCTTCGCCCAAGAAGAAGAAGTAGAGTAGAGGAGAAAGAGATGGGAGAAAGGAAGGGTTTGGCGCTTGACTCCGTCGTCCCCACCCCCCGTCGTCGTCTAGTGGCGCGCAAGAGACGCGCGGCCCAAAACGGCCCTTCTCAGGGCCATCAAAGCACGTCGGGGAAGGTTTTGATTGTCGTGTTGCGTTTGGTGTGGGTGTCTGTCTGGCGTTTCTGTATGCCCGTGGGGATGCTGTTTGCGTGCCGTGGTGGTTGGATTGCGGGGGTCGGTGGCGGGTGTGGGCGGCGGTAGCGGTAAGCGGTGTTGTTGTTGTTGTTGTCGTGGTTGATTGTCGCCGTGTTTGTGGCGGCGGCCGACGGTTGGTTTTTCTGTCACGTTGTTTTGTTTGAATACGTTGGTTGGCTTGCCTGCGTTCGTTCGTCTCGGATGTCTGTCTTGTCGAGTCGTGTCTGGTCTTTGTTTTGTTTTGTTCCTTTGTGTGTGTGTGTGTGTGTGTGTGTTATGTTTTGCAACGGGGGGCACGTTGAGATGTGGAAGGAGTCGGCGGGGATTTCGGTGGCGCGTAGAGCGAGCGAGCGCGCGCGCCTGCCTGGCCGTTGGCCGTCGGAGTGGAGTGCGGGTTTTTTTTGTTTTCGAAACGAAAGCGGCGGCCGGCCAGCCACCCGTGCGGTGTGACGTCGGCCGTTGGGTATTGTGCGCTTTGAGCGCCGGGGAGGGATGATGTGTGATTGTTGCGCGCTGCTAGCAGGCAGGCAGAGTGAGCGGGTGTGGCGGACGGACGGGAAGTGGTGGTTTTTTTTTGTTTTTGGGTTGCGGGGCGAGAGGCAGGCGACCGACAAAGTTTGCTCGCGACGGAGAGATGTTAGTGGCCCTGAAAAGGGCCGTTTTTGTTTGTGCGGTGCGGTGCGGTGCGGTGCCGCGGCGCGGTTTAGGCGCGCTCGCCGCGGATGCGGCGCGCGAGCTGGATGTCCTTGGGCATGATGGTGACGCGCTTGGCGTGGATTGCGCACAGGTTGGTGTCTTCGAAGAGGCCGACGAGGTAGGCCTCGCTGGCCTCCTGCAGGGCCATGACTGCGGAGCTCTGGAAGCGCAGGTCGGTCTTGAAGTCCTGGGCGATCTCGCGCACTAGGCGCTGGAATGGCAGCTTGCGGATGAGCAGCTCTGTGCTCTTCTGGTAGCGCCTGATTTCTCGCAGGGCGACGGTGCCCGGCCTGTAGCGGTGGGGCTTCTTGACGCCTCCGGTGGCGGGCGCGCTCTTCCTCGCCGCCTTGGTGGCGAGCTGTTTGCGCGGCGCCTTTCCGCCGGTGGACTTGCGGGCCGTTTGCTTTGTGCGGGCCATGGCGGTAGCGGTAGCGGTAGCGGTAGCGGAGCGGCGTGCGTGGAGGTTAGGTGCGGCGCGGCGTCCGGTGCTGCCTTGACAACGGGCCCGCGCGCCTCCGTGCTGCGCTTATATGCCCTCGGTTGCGCGTGGTGGGGGGAGGGCGGGCCAGAGTCTATATAGGGGGGCGGCGGGCGCGCTGGGCGCAGACCGTAGCCGACTCGCCAGCCGCTGCAGCTGCTGTTTGTGCACGTTTTGCTTTGCCCGAGGAAGGAAGGATGACAGGCCGCGGCAAGGGAGGAAAGGGGCTCGGCAAGGGTGGCGCCAAGCGGCACCGCAAGGTGTTGCGCGACAACATCCAGGGCATCACGAAGCCCGCCATCCGCCGCCTGGCTCGCAGGGGCGGCGTGAAGCGCATCTCTGGTCTGATCTACGAGGAGACCCGCGGGGTGCTGAAGGTGTTCCTGGAGAACGTGATCCGCGACGCGGTGACGTACACTGAGCACGCCAAGCGCAAGACTGTGACGGCCATGGACGTGGTGTACGCCCTGAAGAGGCAGGGGCGCACCCTGTACGGTTTCGGCGGTTAGGCTGCGTCGCAGCGGGCGCTGGCCTTCCCGCGGCCGTGCTTGTGGGTGGGAGAGACTAGAAAACGGCCCTTTTCAGGGCCACCACACTGTTCGGAAGTTGAAAAGTGCGAAAGAGTCTGTGTTGTTGTTGCTGCGTGTGTGCGCTGTGTTGTTTGTTTGTTTCTTTCTTTCTTTCCGTTTGAGCGACGTGATGTGACTGGGAGGGGAGAAGGAAAGGAAACGTGTCATGTGGCTGGCTGTGTGTGGAGCTGCTTCGTTTGTGTGTTTGTTATTGTGTGTCTTTGTATCGATCGCGACGGAGATGGCGGGCTGTGTGTTGTTGTGCGAGAGGCGGTGATTATTTGCTTGCGTGGTTTGGCTCTGTGTGTTTGTTTGCGGCGGCGGCGTTGGGGTTTCCGAGGCAAGGCGTGTGGGCATAGGCGGCCGGATCAGCTGTTTCGTTCGTGTCGACGGCCGTTGCGCGCGGGAGTGGAGGGCGGTGTGTCGACACGCCTCCCTTTAACAATGGTCATTATTGCTGCCGTTGTCGGTTTGGAAGGCGACTGCGACCGTGCAAAATGTGTGTGTGTGTGTGTGTGTGTTTTGGGCCACACGGGCTGTGTGGACGACAAGATGGCGGACGTGCGCCGGCGGCGGCTGTGCTGTGACGGTGCAAAGTTAAAACAAAACAAGGTGCGGCGAGGACGACTGAAATTTTGCTTTGGACGTAGGTTTGTGTGGTGGCCCTGAAAAGGGCCGATTGTTGTGGGCCGAGCCGGCAAAGCGCGTTGCGTGCAGGGGAGCACGCGGCGGCTGCGATTGCCTGGCCTCCTTTAGGCCTTCTTCTCGGTCTTCTTTGGCAGCAGGACGGCCTGGATGTTGGGCAGGACACCACCCTGTGCGATGGTGACGCCCGACAGGAGCTTGTTGAGCTCCTCGTCGTTGCGGATGGCAAGCTGCAGGTGGCGCGGGATGATGCGCGTCTTCTTGTTGTCGCGGGCCGCGTTTCCGGCCAGCTCGAGCACCTCAGCCGCGAGGTACTCCATGACGGCGGCGAGGTAGACGGGCGCCCCGGCGCCGACGCGCTCTGCGTAGTTTCCCTTGCGCAGGAGGCGGTGGATTCTGCCGACCGGGAACTGGAGCCCAGCCCTGCTTGAGCGGGACTTTGACTTGCCCTTGACTTTGCCTCCCTTTCCGCGTCCGGACATGGCGATGGGCTAGCGACGGTGCACACGAAACGGAAACGAAAACGACCGGTGCGAGCGGCAGCGAGTCGAGCAGCGGAGTGCGTGCCGGCGCAGCCGGGGTGGGGGTGCTTTATGGGCTCGGGTGCGGCGGCCGGTTGCGCGCGCGCCCCATTGGTCGGCGGCCGCAACAGGGCGAGCTGGTAAAGGTGCGGCGGCGGCTGGCGGCGGGTGCCACTGTGTGGGGAGACGCTGACTAGAGCGGAGCGCTTGCTACTGGTGTTGCTGCTGCCGTACGTTGGTTCGAGATGCCGCCCAAGACTAGCGGGAAGGCCGCCAAGAAGGCTGGCAAGGCGCAGAAGAACATTTCGAAGGGCGACAAGAAGAAGAAGCGCAAGAGGAAGGAGAGCTATGCCATCTACATCTACAAGGTGCTGAAGCAGGTGCACCCTGACACGGGCATCTCGTCGAAGGCGATGAGCATCATGAACAGCTTCGTGAACGACATTTTCGAGCGCATTGCGGCCGAGGCTTCTCGCCTGGCGCACTACAACAAGCGCTCGACCATCACGTCCCGCGAGATCCAGACCGCTGTGCGGCTGTTGCTGCCTGGCGAGCTGGCCAAGCACGCCGTGAGCGAGGGCACGAAGGCGGTGACCAAGTACACGAGCTCCAAGTAAGGAGGTGGCTCTGGAATGGAAGGAAGGATGGAGAAGGCTCCTCCGTTGCGAGAGCGGCAAAACGGCCCTTTTCAGGGCCACCAACTTGCCTTTTGCGGGAAGGGCGGAATTGTTGTTGTTGTTTGTGTGTGTGGACGGCTGTGATGTATGTGTGCATTTTGATTGTGGGTGGGGGGGCGCGTCAAAGCGTGTTGCGCGGGGTACGGCCACGAGGTTGGTCGCCGTGGCGTGGAATGGTGGCACGCCTCGTTGGCGTGGTTTTTGACCCATTGGTGTTGTTGGGGTGTGTGTGTGTGTTACCCGTCTGCGAGGGGGGACAGTGCGATCGGCGACTTTTGTGTCACCGTAACGACGGCCGTTTGCGGGTTTGTTTTTTTGCACATCATACATGGCGAGGGTGAAATGTGAAATGTTTTTGTTTTGTTTTTTTGCCGCCCACTATTCCCTTTGCTGTACGCCGAGTTTGACAATGGTGCGACGTAACTGCAGCGTGGAGGTGTGTGAGTGACGTTGAAATGAACGTGCCATTAAGACGCATTGTTGTTGTATTGTACTGTACGTGTACGGCGACACGCACGATGATGTACCATTCGACTCTGATGTTTGATAGCCGTGTCTGACTGATTGCGTACGACGCACGCACACCGATGTCGTCATTCAAGATGCACGCTAGACGACGACGGCGGCGGCGGCGGTGGTCGTTTGTTTGGCGAATGTCTGTACACGTGTTTGTCTGTGTCCATCCGGTATGTATTTGTTTGTTTGAAAGTGTTTTGTGTGTCGGTGACGTGGTCCGATCCGTCGCCCCCTGAGTAACTGTCGATCGGCGCGATAGACCGGCGTCACGCAACTGAACCGAAGTCTTGGGCACACCCGTCATACTGTTGTACACCGTCGCGCTGAGAACGGTAACGAAAGGTTGACGTTGATCGGTCGAATGTCTGGGCAGAACGTGAGGAATGAGGCAAGAGTGCAAGGAGGGGGGGCAAAAGAGAGAGGAAGGGAAAAAGGGGAGAAACGCATTCGTAGAGCAACGGAACGTTCCCGTGTCGGAGGCGTATTGGAGCCGCACTGAAATGCGTTTAACGGCGGCGCGGCTGCAAGTGTCTGCCGTGGTGAACGTTACCTTTGACGGCTGCATTGGGCTTTGCCTTTGCTTTCGCTTTCGCTTTCGCTTTCGCTTTCCCGGATGTACGTAACGTTTGTTGATATGGTTCTGAGGAAGAGTGTATGACAGTGCCGTGCCGTCCATGTTCGTGTGCCCTCCCATTGTGTGTATGCTATTGTCTGTGTACTTGAATGATGTATGTAGGTGTTAGTGGACATGTTTTACCAGTGGGGGGAAATGGATCGTCGATAGTTGCCGTCACTCTGTCACGGTCGAGATGACGCACCCTCCGTACAGAAAGGTGTCGAGAAAGTGAGTGTGTGTGTGCGTCCGTGAATTGGCAGCGTTTGGAGGTGGGCGTGCCCTGCATGTGGCCCGGAAAAGGCTGTTCGTTAGGCGGTAGTGTTGTGTGGACAGGGGAGGGGCATGCGTAACGCTGCTGGCATGGCATTTCGGGAGATGGGAGGGGGCAAACGAGGAAACGAGGAGCGGCGGCCAAAGACGGGACGGGGAGGGGCGCGGTGTGGGTGGCTTGCGCCTGTGCTCGGCGTTGTGGTTTGTGCAAAAGAGGAGGAGAAAAACAATGTGAGTTGCCAGGGAGGGGAGCGGTGTTGTGTTGTGGTTGTCAGTGAACGTGGCGAGACGGACGGATGCGCGGAGGGGCGGGGGCGGCGCATTTCGCCGGTGCCGTGCCGTGCCGTGCCTGAAAGCCGCGTGGTCGCTGTGTTGTTGGTGGCGTGGGGGCGAGGAGAGTACCGTACGGGTGTGCTTGTGCGCCGGAAATGGCACACTGCGCCCGCCCGTCTTGGAGGCTGATGGCTGTGGTGTGGAAATGGGGCGCGGTGATGTTGAAGCACAGAAAAGAAACCAAGAAAACGGAAGGCGTGATGCGGCGGTGGTGGTGAGAGCGGGAAAAACAAAACAAAAGAAAAAAAACAACAAAAAAAAAGAAGGAAAAACAACAAGAAACAAAAAAGAAAACAAAAAGTCTATCAATATTAAAATGTAAATGGAAATGGACCCAGGTATAACCTCCCTGCACAAATAGCAGAGAGTCCGATGATAATAAAAATGTGCCAGAATGTTAACGTCCCTACAAAACAAACCCAACGATAATATTAATGAAAGAGTGAACCGTATGTAACATTGCAACAGACATAATGAAACCTGATAAATTGTATAAGGGCAGCAGCCGTTGACCTTTGGCCCTGTATTCAGAATAAAAAGAGCCAAAGATCGTTACCCCAATGAAAAAGACACTGAAACACGTATGTAACATAGTAGCGATGGCGAGACATTGTAGCATCTGTGACCAGAGAGTTTGCGCTGGACTGCGCGAGTGTTGCGAGCGGTTCTCAGTCAGTCAGTCAGTCTGTGTAGTTGAGGGCTGTACTCTGTCAGTAGTCGTCGCGTGCAGTACGCTAATAGTCGTCATGCAGAGCGGTCGGTCAGTAGTAGCAACCGAGTGCGGTTGTGTGATGTAGGCGGTCGGCAACACTGGTCAAGATGGTGAATAAGGTATACTGTTAATTGATATAATCGTTAGATAATGAGAAATTGTATTTATTGTAATTATTCTCCAACAAGTTCCCCAATAATAATTTTTATTTCAAAAGCATTTTTCAAACATTTAATCTTTTATTGAACTAAAGAGTTCGTTCCACTTCTTTGAAGAAAAATGTCACTAAAATCACAAAGAAAGAGAATATTATTATTTGCAATGCAGTTCCTCCAAGCGCTGCGCAACAACCAGAGCAGAAATGTGACATCCATTTATTCGGAGGTAAGACTTTTAATTCTGATTGTTTTGCACAGGGCCAAAGACCGATATTTCGGTTTAATTGAAGTTTCTTGTCACTGAACGGACTTTTGTAAATGTTGTGTGAAGACTTTATATTTGAGTCAGATTGCGAATTGCACATTTTTGTTGCCATTTTCAATACCTCTCATTGTGGGCGAGGTTACAATTAGCGCAATGTCCATTAGCATCCGTAAATAACATTGTCCATTATTTTAAATATTGCTGGGAGGTTACAACACACACACACACAAAACAAAAAACAAAAAAAAACAAAAAATTGCATTTATATCCGCTCCTCAATTGTAGATACCCCTTACACAGCTGTGTGCAATGAATGAGTGCTGGCTGGTAATTAATTGCACTCCTTGGAGGGAAATGCCATAGGAAGTAGTCTTTAAAAAGTGAATGTTTTTCGTTAAGAGACAAAAGTTACTTTAGAAAAAAAGTAATAGTGGGGCTTTTGTTGTTGAACAAAATAAGTACAATGAACATACGTTATCAGATTTGCGCAATGCAGCGTCACACCACCTTTTGATTATAACACAATATACTATACATCGTCCCGAACCGTGACCAGAGTCGCGAGACGAGCAGAGCACGCCGCCGACGCCCGCTCAGTACAACCGTCCACCCGCTACTACTGTCGACCGACTACTACCTCTCCCGACTCGCGCTACAATATATATAACAACTGTTCCTGGCGACCCGGTGCGTGCAACTACTGTCGTCTGGCGCGGTCCAAGCGCCGACTAGCAGCGATAAAGAACTCTCTGGTCAGACAGAGATGCTGTCATGCCTCGCCATCGCTCTGGTAATGAATACATACGTGGTGCAGCGTGCGTACCACCGGAACACGCAGTGGCGGAGCCAAAGACTGTGTTGTCGAGGTCGAGTGCGAGTGGGAAGAGAGGCAGCGTCGGCACGGAGATGCAAGCGAGCGCGAGACGCACGGGGGCTGCGGCGTGGCGCGTTTGCGGTCGGCGCCTTTGGTGGCAACGGCCGGGACAAGCAGCGGTGTATGGTGTGGTGCGGGGCGGACAGGGGCGGCGGTGGACGGGGAGGAGGCGGCGCGACGACGGCATGGGGGCGAAAACGGGACGGGGGACGGCGGATGTTGAGAGGCGTCACGCGCGGACAGGACACAGACACAGAGACACACAGATTGGAAAGGGAGGGTGCGCGGTAGTAGTTGGGAATGTGCGTACCGTGCGGGATGGGAGTGGGCGAGGAACACGGTCGTGGCCCCTGTTTTGGGTGCGTGTGATGACGTCGGTGTGTTGTGGGAAGGGAAGGTGCTGTGGCGGCGGCGCGTAATGGGCGTAGGCCGAAAAGAGAAAGGAACGTGGGCAGTGTGTTGGCAAGCGTCGGTTCGACTGCGACGTTGATGGGCAGGGCAGGGCAAGGTTAATGGTGGTAGGAGTAGGCGTGTGGGCGCAAAAAATCTGCCGCTGCAGGCGGTGCCGTAACCGCCATGGCGGGAAGGAGAGAGGGCCAAAGAAAGAAAGAAAGAAAGAAGAAAACAAAAAAAAAAAAAGGAGGGGGGGGGGGCGAAAGTGGAGAGGCGGTGGTGTGAGAAGGGCGGGGGCGGAAGGAAGGCAGGAAGGACAAGAGGCGAGGCGACGGCTTGCTTTGTGTATCGGTCGGTCTCTGGCTATGCTTCGTTTTCTGCAGCAGGGTCGGTGCGCGGCGTGGCTCGCGGCAGTGGGAACGCCTGGTGGCTGGACGGCCAGCAATGCGGTTGGATGGGCGGCCACAGCACCGCACCTGTGCCCGAGGAGGAGACGCTGGCGGCGGGCCCTGAGGTGAGGCCGGCTCGGCTGGGGCTGTGGATGTGTAGGTGTGCGCCGCTGCTGCAACAACGAGTAAAACGCGAGAAGAAGGGATGGCGGTAGAGAGGAAAAAAAGAAAAAGGTCGTGTTGTGTTGATGCGCAGGCAGACGCGTACAGAGGGACGAGCCCGGTCTGCAGCAGGGTGTGGCCGTGCCGAGTGCAGAGCAGCGGCGGCTCGGTTCGGTTCGGCCCGGCCCGGCGGGCCGCGCTGTTGTCGCGGACGTGAGCGCCCCCTGGCGGGTGGCCGGAGGCGGCGCGGCGTGTTGGACGTGTGGCTGGTGGCAGTGCACAATTTGCGAGTGGCTGGCGGTGTGGTGTGGCGGTTGGCGCGTCGGGCGGCGGAGAGGTATGTGTTGCGGGCGCCCTTTGCTGCGCTGCGTCGTTGCGTGTGCCGTACAGGGCGGGCGCTTGTCGACTGTGTGGGCGGTGTGGCGAATTGGCGTGAAACGGCTGCCGAGAGGTGTGTGGTAGCGAGCCGGTCGGTGGTGTCAGTGCGAAGGGGAATGTGCGTGCGTTTGGCGGTTTCGGTGTGCTTTTTGCGGCGTGAGAGTGGGAATTAGTGGGGCCGGCTGTTGTGTTGGTTCCTTGTGTCTTGTGTCGCGTAGCTTGATGGCAACGTGGAAGGACGCCGGTTTCGTTTCGAGCCTTGCGTGTGGTTGTCGACGTTGACTGGTTGGCGTGTGCCGATGCACGTGCATGTGTGGGTCGCGAGTGCGTTTTTGGCTGGCTGTGTGTGTGTGTGTGTGTTTTGGGGGGGAAGGGGGAGGCGGTGGTGAAAGTGCAGTCGTTGCCACGGGCGTCGTCGGGTGGGGCTGGGGCTGTGCGTCGTGGCGGAAAGGTGGTAGGTTGCGGGAAGCGAGCCCGTCGTTGACGGTGTCGCGTGAGTTGTGAATCGAGTGGGGCGCGGGGCGCGGGACAGGAGCAGCGTGCCGCTGCGTCGTGGTCGTCAGCAGAGGCTGTGCGTGTGCTTGTCCTTTTTGTGGGCGGTTCGTGCGAGGCGTTTTTGTTTTGTGTTGCCCTAGTTGTTAGTTTATTTTGTTTGTGTTTGTTATTTTGAGACGACGACTGGTTGGTGGCGTGCGCGCGAAGTGGCGGTGTGCGCTTCCCGTGTCGTTTGTGTTGTTTGGTTTTTTTGTTTTTGTGTGTTTTTGTTTTTTTTTTTTTTTTTTTTTTTTTTTTTTTTTGCACTGGGCCCCGGTGGGTGGGTGCGTGTGTGTCGATTGCCGGCTGGCGAAAGGTGCGCCATCGGCGGGGTGGGTCGCCGGCACAAGTAGAGGCGGCGGCGTTGTTGCTGTTGTTGTGTGGTGTTTGTTTTGTTCGGCTGTGTCGGCGAGCTGTGTTGCGGTGCGTGTGAATGGTGGTGCAAAAGTGCTGGCGTTGGGGCTGCGACTGCGACGGCGACGGCGGCGAGCCGCGGGCGCGCCATTGATAGTGATGTTGTGAACAGCGGCTGTGTACGGTAGTGGTGTTGTTGTAGCACGACGTGCATCCGGGCCGGCGCGGAAAGCGCAGTTGCGGGCGGTTGCCCTTCGGTGCCAGCCATGTCGCGTGAGCGGCGGGTTGCTCTGGTGTCGACACGTGGTGCTCTGGGTTGTTGTGTGGTGCCCTTTGGCCGGTGGGGGTGGTTCGCGTGTGTCTCGTTCGCGCTCGGTGTCTGGTCGTGGTCGTGCTGCTCCCCCGTCTGTCGGCGGTTTCCGACGTCGTCTGTACGTTTTTGTTCGTTTGCGGCGTGCCTGCCGACGTCGTCCCGTCGCGACCTTTCAACCGAAAGTGTGGCGCCCGAAGGTGAACGAACGTAACCCTGACCTCGGCGCTTTACGCTGAGCCGAGCGAACCGAACCGAACCTAACCTGTGGTGTGGCGAGGTGAGCTCAGCCTGTGAGCCCCTAACGTCTACGTAAGGTAAGCTGTCCGGCTCACGCCTCACGTTTTTGAACGCTTTTTTAACCTACGTTTGACGCTTCTTAACCTAGCACTGACCCCTTAACCTAACGTGTAACCTAACCTAACCTAACCTAACCTAACCTAACCTAACCTCTGACGCCTGACGTGTTTGAATGCTTAACCTAAGTTTGACGCTTAACCTAACCCAAGTCCCCTTAACCTAACCCACGTCCACCTAACCTAACCTAACCTAACGTAGACGTGTAAACGTAATGTGTAACGCGTAACGTGTAAGGTCGGCTGTCGTGTGTGCTTGACGGCAGATTGGGTTGGTCTGTAGATTCGGATTGCGGTTTGCCTCGGTCGAGGGGTTGGGTCGGAAGCGGCGAGGGGCGGCGGCGCCTGTTGCGCAGGCGGCGTCCGTTTGCGGCGGGCAATTGTTGAGAAACGGCTGTGAATGTTGGCGGGCGAGAGGAGGAGGACGGCGCGCGATGTGGCCCGACGGCTGCGGGCCGATCGGGAAACGGCGGGAGGGCGACGGAAGGCGATGGGGCGGCGGAGGCGCGTTTGCACGGCCGTCATCGCCGCACGCCTCGGCTTGTGTGGCTGTGGCGCCGGCCGCGCTGGCCGGGCTGCCGCGGCGACGGTGTGGGAGTTTTGCCGAAGGTTTGGCCATTGTGGCGGGTCGTCGGCTGGGGCTGTGGGGGCGGCATTTGGGCGGGGGCGGCGATTCTCGGCGGGCCGACCCAGGCTGTAGCGCGCGGTAGCTGCAGTTTGGCCGTGGTTTGCGGCGCTGCCGTGGCGACTGGTTGGCGACTGTGGTGTGGCTGTGTGTAGCCCCATCCTCGGTGGTTTGAAAGGCGCGGGCGGTTGTGGCGCAGGTTTGGGGCTGCTCCGCACAGGCTGTCGGACGTTGGGCGGTAGCAAGCGCGGGAGGCGCGGCGCGGCGGCGCGCAGAGTGGCGGCCGCTCTCTCGGCCGTCCGCGCCCGCCCGCGACACTGGCTGGGCCTTGTGATTCTCTGCTCTGCTGCTGTGCTGTGCTTGCGTGCCTGCCTGCCGTCCCGCTCGCTCTCGCTGTGTGTTACGCGCGTCGTCGAAATGGCAGATCAGGCGGCTACGAACGAGACTGCTGCGGCACCCGCCGCCACCGGCACTACGAAGAAGGCCAAGTCTGCGTCGTCTGCGAAGAAGCCGCGCGCCAAGCCTGCGCACCCGCGCACCTCTGAGATGGTGACGGCCGCCATCAAGAGTCTGAAGGAGCGCGGCGGGTCGTCGCTGCAGGCGATCAAGAAGTACATAGCCGCGCACTACAAGCTGGACGCGGAGAAGCTGGCGCCGTTTATCAAGAAGTACCTCAAGTCGGCCGTCGTGGCGGGCGAGCTGGTGCAGACGAAGGGGAAGGGCGCGTCCGGCTCGTTCAAGCTTGCCGGCGCCGGCGGCGGGGGGGCGGCCGAGGGCGGCAAGGCTCGTGCTGGCGGTGCCAAGAAGAAGCGCGCCGCTCCGGCCAGCAAGGAGAAGAAGGGCGCCCGTGCGGCCGGCGCAAAGAAGGCTGGTGGCGTGAAGGCGGCGACCGGTCGGAAGGCGGGCGCCGCCAAGAAGGCGTCTGCGGCGTCGGCCGCGCCCGCGGGTGCGAAGAAGGCGGCTGCGGCCAAGCCGGCCAAGGCCAAGTCGCCGTCGAAGGCGAAGAAGGCCGCCAAGGTTCCGACGAAGAAGCCGAAGGCGCCGCGCCCGAAGAAGGCGACGACGCCGTCTAAGGCGAAGGCTTCGCCCAAGAAGAAGAAGTAGAGTAGAGGAGAAAGAGATGGGAGAAAGGAAGGGTTTGGCGCTTGACTCCGTCGTCCCCACCCCCCGTCGTCGTCTAGTGGCGCGCAAGAGACGCGCGGCCCAAAACGGCCCTTCTCAGGGCCATCAAAGCACGTCGGGGAAGGTTTTGATTGTCGTGTTGCGTTTGGTGTGGGTGTCTGTCTGGCGTTTCTGTATGCCCGTGGGGATGCTGTTTGCGTGCCGTGGTGGTTGGATTGCGGGGGTCGGTGGCGGGTGTGGGCGGCGGTAGCGGTAAGCGGTGTTGTTGTTGTTGTTGTCGTGGTTGATTGTCGCCGTGTTTGTGGCGGCGGCCGACGGTTGGTTTTTCTGTCACGTTGTTTTGTTTGAATACGTTGGTTGGCTTGCCTGCGTTCGTTCGTCTCGGATGTCTGTCTTGTCGAGTCGTGTCTGGTCTTTGTTTTGTTTTGTTCCTTTGTGTGTGTGTGTGTGTGTGTGTGTGTTATGTTTTGCAACGGGGGGCACGTTGAGATGTGGAAGGAGTCGGCGGGGATTTCGGTGGCGCGTAGAGCGAGCGAGCGCGCGCGCCTGCCTGGCCGTTGGCCGTCGGAGTGGAGTGCGGGTTTTTTTTGTTTTCGAAACGAAAGCGGCGGCCGGCCAGCCACCCGTGCGGTGTGACGTCGGCCGTTGGGTATTGTGCGCTTTGAGCGCCGGGGAGGGATGATGTGTGATTGTTGCGCGCTGCTAGCAGGCAGGCAGAGTGAGCGGGTGTGGCGGACGGACGGGAAGTGGTGGTTTTTTTTTGTTTTTGGGTTGCGGGGCGAGAGGCAGGCGACCGACAAAGTTTGCTCGCGACGGAGAGATGTTAGTGGCCCTGAAAAGGGCCGTTTTTGTTTGTGCGGTGCGGTGCGGTGCGGTGCCGCGGCGCGGTTTAGGCGCGCTCGCCGCGGATGCGGCGCGCGAGCTGGATGTCCTTGGGCATGATGGTGACGCGCTTGGCGTGGATTGCGCACAGGTTGGTGTCTTCGAAGAGGCCGACGAGGTAGGCCTCGCTGGCCTCCTGCAGGGCCATGACTGCGGAGCTCTGGAAGCGCAGGTCGGTCTTGAAGTCCTGGGCGATCTCGCGCACTAGGCGCTGGAATGGCAGCTTGCGGATGAGCAGCTCTGTGCTCTTCTGGTAGCGCCTGATTTCTCGCAGGGCGACGGTGCCCGGCCTGTAGCGGTGGGGCTTCTTGACGCCTCCGGTGGCGGGCGCGCTCTTCCTCGCCGCCTTGGTGGCGAGCTGTTTGCGCGGCGCCTTTCCGCCGGTGGACTTGCGGGCCGTTTGCTTTGTGCGGGCCATGGCGGTAGCGGTAGCGGTAGCGGTAGCGGAGCGGCGTGCGTGGAGGTTAGGTGCGGCGCGGCGTCCGGTGCTGCCTTGACAACGGGCCCGCGCGCCTCCGTGCTGCGCTTATATGCCCTCGGTTGCGCGTGGTGGGGGGAGGGCGGGCCAGAGTCTATATAGGGGGGCGGCGGGCGCGCTGGGCGCAGACGAGACCAGTCGTCGCTCCGGCAGCGCGCAGAGATGTCGTGGGCGCGCCCGGAGTTCCGAGGATCGCTGAGCAGAGCTATGGGTGTGGCGGATCGCCGTTCGACCGGGCCCGCTCGGTCGACGGCCCCATCCGGCCCCCCAAATACGACGACTGGAGAAGTTGGCGTGGCAGACCGCCGTCCGGAGGAGCGTGCTCCCCAGACGGCCCCGTCTGACCCGCCGTCTACGACGACTCGGCCACCGAACCAGGACCTCGAGTCGGGAGAAGATGACGATGTCATCGTCAACTTGGCAGATTTCCTGCCCGCGAAGAACGGGCAAAGTACATCAGCCAGCGCACCGCATCTCCCAGAGGGCGGGCGGCGCAAACGGCCGATGTCCACTGCTCAAGTCGGCGCCAGAAAGGCAGTGAAGAAGAAGAGACAACCTACTGTCTCTACCACGGGAGGCAGAAGACGCGCCATCCGTGACGACAGCGTGGTAGGCGCCACCTGGACGACCGTTTCGTCCCGACGGGCGGCCAGACCCAGGGCGACGCCTTCCCCGCCTCCCACATCGACTGCAAACCGCTTCGGCGCGCTTGCAGACGACGAGAGGCCGGAGCAGCCAACGACCTCGCAGACGGCGCCCACGACCGCTGCACAGGTTGGCTGCTCAGACGACGAAGAAGAGACGGCCCCCACCACCGGGCAGTCTCATCGACGGCCGCCGCCGATAGTCTTTGAGGTGGCCAAAGACTACAAGCGTTTCCTGCAGCTCGTCAGGCAGTGGACGACTGCCGATTTCACGCTGCGAGCTGCTTCTGGGAACCTTGTGCGGCTGCAAGTTAGTAATACGCAGGACTACATGAAGGTGACGTCGGAGGCGTCGAACCAGGGCCTGCACTGGTACACGCACGCCGCCGTCCCCGAGAGGCTGTTAAAGGTGGTCGTCAAGGGCTTCCCCATGGCGGCTGAACCTGACCTGCTAAAAGAAGAGCTGGCGGACCTTGACTTTCACGTCAGGAACGTGACGCGGGTCAAGTCCCACGTCAGCCATAAAGAGTCGCCTTCTCTGCTGGTGATTGCCACCGACACACCGGAGAACAGGCGGCTCTTCGAGCTGAAGAAGGTGGCCAACACATCGGTCACCGCGGAGGGCCTCAAGCAGAAGAGGGGGCTCGTCCAGTGCTTCCGCTGCCAGGGGATGGGACACGTGGCTCGCCACTGTTCCTTTCCCGAGGCATGCGTGAAGTGCGCAGGCCCCCACGCAAGTGGGCTATGCCCACTTCCCAGGACGCACACACCCAAGTGTGCTAACTGCGGCGGCCCGCATGTGGCGAGTTATCGTGGCTGTGAAGTGTTCAAAGCTGCGATTGCTCGCCAGCGCGGGCAGCCAGCACAGAAGTTTGCCGGCCGCTCCCTCCGCCGTCCGCGCCCAGGCGCAAAACCGGCGAGGCGGCAGGCAACAGCGACTACTCAGAGGACAACCGCAGGCGCTAACAACGTCCCCACAACGGCGGGGAACAGAAGAAGGCGCATCCGCGCCAACAAACGTGCCCGAGAGGGCACGCCTGAAGCTGAGCGCGATTCCCCCCACAAGGGGAAATTGCGCAAAGGAGACGCCACAGCAACGGACGGTGGCAAGAGTGGCAACACGACTGTCACCGCCCGTCAACCTGCTGCGCCAAGGCGAGACGCTGCACCTGCAGCGAATGAAGACATACTGGCAGCAGCAGTCTCCGCACTGTCTGTGGCGATCGACAAGGTAGCAAGCCTTGCCGACACGCTGCAGCGAGTTGCGGAGGCCATGCTGACGGCCACACAAGCGGCGGCTAAGCAGCAGCCGAAGTGAGGCGCTCCCTGCGCCGTCCGCGCCGGGAGGAGTGCAGTCGGTCCGCCGAGGGCCAACACCGTTGTCCGCACAAGCGGCCAACACAGAAGGCAATTAAACCTGAAAAGGGCAACTAGAAGACAAGAATAAAAAGAGAAGAACCGAAGAAAAACAACTAGTCGAAAGAAGATATGGAGGCAATGCAGGGGAAGCCTGCAAGTACTCCGGCCACCAGGGTTAGATGGCAAACCCTGAAGAAGATGCTCTAGCTGGCTGGGCGCAGACGACTCGAGTTAGCGATGCCGCGTGAGACGGACGCACGCGCCGAGCGCTCCGCGCCACCGCTCGCTAATATGTCGACAGCGGACAGGGCCGCGTCCCTGCACGCATCGGGAGTCGAGTCGAGTACGTCGGGAGAGCACTCGCGGCCTTCCGATAGTACTCCTCCTCCATCGCGTAGCGTTGCCTCCGTAGGCAACGCATCAGCAGACAAGGCCGCGTCCTTGAACGCAACCAGAGTCGGTAGCAACACATCCGCTGAACCGACTGTTGAAACAGCGTGTGCTTCCTCTCAGCCCCTCGATGCAATGGATCTCCAGCGCATTAGAAAGGAGATGAGGGAGGCATGTATGGACAATGAAGGGAGCTACTACGTCCTCGATGACGAGAACGAGACTCCCGAAACCACAGCCAACACCGCACCTGCAACAACAACGCCTGCAAACCAGGAAGCAGAAAGTGCGGAGGCAGCGCTGAACTCCTTGTTGGCACTCCTGCCGACGTCCAACACATCATTGGCGGCGCACGACAACAGCGCCCCAAACCAGGACAACGCTGGCGACGTCACTGAAATGGAGCACCACATCATTCAGAATAAGAGAAGACATTCTGACGGTGACGCTCCCGTGCCAGCTAATGCACGGAAGTTCCGGAAAGCAGCAGGCCCTCCCGCACGGCCCAAGGCGACGGCCAAAGGTCGTAGGCGCAGCAATGGAGAGGTAGCGCAACAGCAGGCAGACGCAGACGGCTTCCAACAAGTGAAGAAACCGGCAAAGCGCGCCAATATCCCGTCCTCCACCCCGATAGCTGTGGATAACCAATATAGCGCTCTGAGCGACGACGACAGCGAAGACGATGTGCAGATGACGCCCGCACCGCCACGCCGCTCTAAACCGCCACCGTTAGTTCTGGATTACCCTGGCACGTTCCGCGAGCTGCAACAACTGCTGCAGAAGGTGCTAGGGAAGAACAACTTCATAATACGAGTGTCTGGGGAGCTATTCAAAGTCCAGACGAATAGCACCACAGACTACATGATGCTCAATAAAACAGTAACAGAAAAGGGCATCAAATTCTACACGTACTCCGCAACGAGAGAGAAACCACTGCGTGTAGTATACCGAGGGTTCTCGTACAAAACGGAACCCAGCCACATCAAAGAGGAGCTGGAGGACTTGGGATATGCTGTGAGCGGCGTGTCCAAAATGAAAAATCCTGGAACGAGAAAGGACTCGCCGCTCTTCTGCGTGTACGCTCCCAACACAGAGCGCAACAGGCAGCTGTTCCAGCTCCGTTTAATAGCTAACTGCAGTGTGACACCCGAAAACCTGCGCAATAAACAACCTTATGCACAGTGCTACAGGTGTCAGCAACTCGGCCACGTCCAGAAACACTGCAACATGGACGAGAGATGCGTGAGATGCGCAGGGGAACACGCATCTCGCGATTGTACAATCAAAGGTATACCACACAAGGACTTCACACCGAAGTGCGCCCTGTGTGGTGAAAACCACATGGCCGCGTATAGAGGCTGTGAACGGCACATAGCGTTCCTCGAGCGCGCCCAAGGCCAGCAGCTGCGCGGAGGGAAGGCGGCCAGAAACGGGAAAACCGCATTCCGCGACTCGCAGAACTGGCCGGCAACCGGTCACCCACAAAGACGACGACGCCGCCGGACACGTGGAGGTCGACGCGCCGGATACAACCCAGCGCCGCCAGGGGCCAGCACCTCCCGGCCGAGTACGCAGAGGCAGCCGCCAACAGTCGGTAAGGCAGCTCGCGACGCGACCGGCAGTGCAGTCCCAGCCACCTCCCCTACGCGCGAGTCTCAAAACTCGCCGCGAGAGGGCAGCACCTCCCGGACGCAACCGGGAAAGCCAGCCGCCGAGTACAGCTCGACGCCACCAGAGGGCAGCAGCATGCAGACGTTGCAGCCAGCAGCCGGTAAGGCAGCCGCCACGGCTACCTACAACACAATCCCGGAGGCCGCTACCACGACGGAGTCCCGCAACCCGCCGCGTGGTGGCAGCACCTCACGGACACAGCCAGCGGCAAGTGGCGCCCAGAGAGGCGCGCCGCTCACAGGTGGCAGCACCGCGCGGCCGCAGCCGGCACCCCGTGCTAACGCATGGGCCCGGCAGCGATCAGCTGATCTGACGGCAGCCGCTACTGCTACCGGGCGCGCGCAACGAGCACGCACAAATAACGAAGACGCAGCCCCCGGGCGGCGCCCTCCGAGATTAGACAGCCCAGTTGACTTCCCGGAAATGCGCCAGCGTGGAAGCCGCTACCAACAGCGGCACATCGACGCGCCCCATCCTCCAAAACAACCACAGGAGGAAGACAAGGCCACCCAAATGCTGCAACTGTTGGCAGGCCTCATAGACAGGGTCCTCCATGTGATCGAGGACCTTCCAAACAAATACGCGGCGTCTGTGGAGAAGATCACACAGACGATTACCCTGGCCATCTCCACAAAACATCATGGATAGACACGCCCGTGGTGTAAAAATCGGCGTCTTTAACGCCAACGGCTTGCGTCGCCAGGACGCGGAATTCAGAAGCTTCATCTGCGACGAGAACCTGGACATCTGTCTCGTCGCAGAAACACACCTGAAGCCCGGCGTGAAAGTGGGAGTGCCCAACTACCACTGTTACCGGGACGACCGGCCAACCGCGGGTGGCGGCACGGCGGTATACGTAAGGAGGACGATGCGCCACCACCGGATTCACCTGCCACAACTCGCCACAATAGAGGCCACGGGAGTAGCCGTGCAAACGGACCAAGGACCGATAAACTTCGTGGCAATATACCGACGCCCAAGGGGTCTACTGCAGCCAGATGAGTTCGCGGCGCTGATTTCCCTCCCTGGAAACACATTCCTCGGAGGCGACGTTAACGCCAAGAACATCATCTGGAACTCCAGGACCACAAACACAAGCGGCCGCCGTCTACATCGGGTGGCCGAGCAGCTCGGAGCGGCGGTGATAGGTCCCCACCAGCCGACCATCTTCCCGACACGAAGAGGCGCGCAACCGGACGTCATAGACGTGGCCATCGTCCGCGGGGTGAGACACTTCATCTCCGCCACAACGAGGGCCACGATGGCGTCCGACCACGCCCCCGTGGTCTTTGAACTGAATGCGGACATCGTCCAAACGACAAAACGTGGCCACGACATCAGGGGCATCACATGGGACACGTACCAAACAGAAATGGCGGCCAAAATCGGAGACGCGCCGAACCCGACTGAACACGGTGCGGAAGCGGCGCTGCGGCACCTCACCCGAGGAGTCGCAGAAGCTGTGGCGGCAGCCACTCCAAACGGAAGAACAGAGAAGCCACACGCCCGTGAATTCCCGCAACATCTCAAAGCTGCCATCACGGAGAAGAACAGACTTCGCCGCGAATGGCAGCTAACACGAAATCCCGCAACAAAGCGGCAACTGAACAGGATGCAGCGGGAGATTAAAGCAGCCGCCGACGCCCACAGAATCGAAGAGTGGTCGCAGAAAGTCGCCTCCCTGAAGACAGAGGACGGAACAGCCTGGCACGCGGTGAAGGGATTCATCCGCCGCACCGCCAAAATACCGCCACTGCAAGTCGGCAACGTCTTCGTCAGCGAACCGGACGCAAAGGCCAACGCCCTCGCGGACGCGTTCGCTGAAAACTTCACTCCGGTGGAAGACCCCGTCGACCTGGCACACGTGGCACTGGTTGAGGAGCGACTTCCAGTCTTCCTAGCGGCCGAGGACAACGACACCGTCATAGAGCCGATCGAAGAAGCGGAGGTCGAGGTCCAGCTACGCTGTCTCAACGGCAGGAAGGCAGGAGGCCCCGATCTCGTCACGAACCAGCTCCTCAAACAACTACCGCCCATCGCAATCGGGCACCTCACGGGGATCTTCAACACCATCATCCAAACTGGCGTATTTCCAGAGTGCTGGAAGCACGCCGAGATCGTGGCCCTACCCAAGCCAGGGAAGGATCACAGGCGGGCTAACAACTACCGCCCGATCAGTCTGCTGCCAGCACTCTCGAAAATCTTCGAGAGGATATACCTGAAGCGGCTCGGAAATCACATCGACGCGGAAGGCCTCCTGCCCGACGACCAGTTTGGATTCCGGAAGGGACACTCCACGACCCAGCAACTACTGCGACTGACAGAGGAAGCCTTCTGTGCCCTGGACCGACGCGAGTATTTCGGCGCGTTTCTGCTCGACGTGTCTCGTGCATTTGATTCAGTGTGGCACAAAGGTCTCCTTTATAAACTATTTACATTGGGGATTCCTGGGCCACACGTGAAGCTCCTGCAGAGTTACCTCGCGGGTCGCACGTTTCACGTACGGGCAGACTGTGGAATCTCCACAGAACGCCGAATACTCGCCGGAGTCCCGCAAGGTTCGGTCCTGGGTCCAGTGCTATACTCGCTGTACACTGCCGACCTTCCGCGCACAGATCGGGTGCAACTCGCCCTGTACGCGGACGATACGGCAGTGTACTGCCGCAGCATGCAGCCGCAACTCCTTCAAAGGCGACTGCAATCAGCAGCCAACAATTTGGAAGACTGGGCGGCAAAGTGGCGGCTGGCGTACAACGCCGCCAAATCACAGGCAATCGTCATTGCCCACCGAAACGTGCCGGCTGACCTCCAGGAGATAACATTGCGAGGAAGACCGGTCCCCTGGAGCGCAACGGCAAAATATCTGGGCGTCACACTAGACAAACGTCTAACGTGGCGCCCACACATTGAAGAGACGAGGAAAAAGGCAATGGGGCGCATGAACATGCTGTACCCCATCCTAAACCCACGCTCTTCATTACCAGACCACCTAGGGGTGATCCTCTACAAATCCCTCATACGACCAGTGCTGGAATACGCCGCGGTCGTATGGGGAAACACGGCACCAACCAACTTACAACGGATCCAGGCAGTGCAGAACAGAGCACTGAAATGGGCACTCCATCTGCCGGCGGACTTCCCAACTGAGGAACTCCACCAGATAGCGGACGTCCAGAGACTCCGCAAAAGAATCGAAGAAAAGGCTGTAAAATTTTACAACGCCGCCGAAACTTCGCAAAACGCGAAAATAAGAGGACTCGGCAACCGAGAAGAGTGGAGAGCGCACCTGCGCTGGCCACACCATCTTCGTCAGGCACGCTGACGAAGAAGCAACCATTCTCGAAATTCTAAAGCACCAAAACACGGACAACCGAAAACTAGGAAACTAAAGATCTCGCAAAAATGAAGAAAAATTGGAAGGAAGAGCACACTACGTGCTGAAACTTCGTGAAATCCAGAAACCCACAGAGGAGTTTCAACAAGAGGTGCACAGGCTGGGCGCAGACCGTAGCCGACTCGCCAGCCGCTGCAGCTGCTGTTTGTGCACGTTTTGCTTTGCCCGAGGAAGGAAGGATGACAGGCCGCGGCAAGGGAGGAAAGGGGCTCGGCAAGGGTGGCGCCAAGCGGCACCGCAAGGTGTTGCGCGACAACATCCAGGGCATCACGAAGCCCGCCATCCGCCGCCTGGCTCGCAGGGGCGGCGTGAAGCGCATCTCTGGTCTGATCTACGAGGAGACCCGCGGGGTGCTGAAGGTGTTCCTGGAGAACGTGATCCGCGACGCGGTGACGTACACTGAGCACGCCAAGCGCAAGACTGTGACGGCCATGGACGTGGTGTACGCCCTGAAGAGGCAGGGGCGCACCCTGTACGGTTTCGGCGGTTAGGCTGCGTCGCAGCGGGCGCTGGCCTTCCCGCGGCCGTGCTTGTGGGTGGGAGAGACTAGAAAACGGCCCTTTTCAGGGCCACCACACTGTTCGGAAGTTGAAAAGTGCGAAAGAGTCTGTGTTGTTGTTGCTGCGTGTGTGCGCTGTGTTGTTTGTTTGTTTGTTTCTTTCTTTCCGTTTGAGCGACGTGATGTGACTGGGAGGGGAGAAGGAAAGGAAACGTGTCATGTGGCTGGCTGTGTGTGGAGCTGCTTCGTTTGTGTGTTTGTTATTGTGTGTCTTTGTATCGATCGCGACGGAGATGGCGGGCTGTGTGTTGTTGTGCGAGAGGCGGTGATTATTTGCTTGCGTGGTTTGGCTCTGTGTGTTTGTTTGCGGCGGCGGCGTTGGGGTTTCCGAGGCAAGGCGTGTGGGCATAGGCGGCCGGATCAGCTGTTTCGTTCGTGTCGACGGCCGTTGCGCGCGGGAGTGGAGGGCGGTGTGTCGACACGCCTCCCTTTAACAATGGTCATTATTGCTGCCGTTGTCGGTTTGGAAGGCGACTGCGACCGTGCAAAATGTGTGTGTGTGTGTGTGTGTGTTTTGGGCCACACGGGCTGTGTGGACGACAAGATGGCGGACGTGCGCCGGCGGCGGCTGTGCTGTGACGGTGCAAAGTTAAAACAAAACAAGGTGCGGCGAGGACGACTGAAATTTTGCTTTGGACGTAGGTTTGTGTGGTGGCCCTGAAAAGGGCCGATTGTTGTGGGCCGAGCCGGCAAAGCGCGTTGCGTGCAGGGGAGCACGCGGCGGCTGCGATTGCCTGGCCTCCTTTAGGCCTTCTTCTCGGTCTTCTTTGGCAGCAGGACGGCCTGGATGTTGGGCAGGACACCACCCTGTGCGATGGTGACGCCCGACAGGAGCTTGTTGAGCTCCTCGTCGTTGCGGATGGCAAGCTGCAGGTGGCGCGGGATGATGCGCGTCTTCTTGTTGTCGCGGGCCGCGTTTCCGGCCAGCTCGAGCACCTCAGCCGCGAGGTACTCCATGACGGCGGCGAGGTAGACGGGCGCCCCGGCGCCGACGCGCTCTGCGTAGTTTCCCTTGCGCAGGAGGCGGTGGATTCTGCCGACCGGGAACTGGAGCCCAGCCCTGCTTGAGCGGGACTTTGACTTGCCCTTGACTTTGCCTCCCTTTCCGCGTCCGGACATGGCGATGGGCTAGCGACGGTGCACACGAAACGGAAACGAAAACGACCGGTGCGAGCGGCAGCGAGTCGAGCAGCGGAGTGCGTGCCGGCGCAGCCGGGGTGGGGGTGCTTTATGGGCTCGGGTGCGGCGGCCGGTTGCGCGCGCGCCCCATTGGTCGGCGGCCGCAACAGGGCGAGCTGGTAAAGGTGCGGCGGCGGCTGGCGGCGGGTGCCACTGTGTGGGGAGACGCTGACTAGAGCGGAGCGCTTGCTACTGGTGTTGCTGCTGCCGTACGTTGGTTCGAGATGCCGCCCAAGACTAGCGGGAAGGCCGCCAAGAAGGCTGGCAAGGCGCAGAAGAACATTTCGAAGGGCGACAAGAAGAAGAAGCGCAAGAGGAAGGAGAGCTATGCCATCTACATCTACAAGGTGCTGAAGCAGGTGCACACTGACACGGGCATCTCGTCGAAGGCGATGAGCATCATGAACAGCTTCGTGAACGACATTTTCGAGCGCATTGCGGCCGAGGCTTCTCGCCTGGCGCACTACAACAAGCGCTCGACCATCACGTCCCGCGAGATCCAGACCGCTGTGCGGCTGTTGCTGCCTGGCGAGCTGGCCAAGCACGCCGTGAGCGAGGGCACGAAGGCGGTGACCAAGTACACGAGCTCCAAGTAAGGAGGTGGCTCTGGAATGGAAGGAAGGATGGAGAAGGCTCCTCCGTTGCGAGAGCGGCAAAACGGCCCTTTTCAGGGCCACCAACTTGCCTTTTGCGGGAAGGGCGGAATTGTTGTTGTTGTTTGTGTGTGTGGACGGCTGTGATGTATGTGTGCATTTTGATTGTGGGTGGGGGGGCGCGTCAAAGCGTGTTGCGCGGGGTACGGCCACGAGGTTGGTCGCCGTGGCGTGGAATGGTGGCACGCCTCGTTGGCGTGGTTTTTGACCCATTGGTGTTGTTGGGGTGTGTGTGTGTGTTACCCGTCTGCGAGGGGGGACAGTGCGATCGGCGACTTTTGTGTCACCGTAACGACGGCCGTTTGCGGGTTTGTTTTTTTGCACATCATACATGGCGAGGGTGAAATGTGAAATGTTTTTGTTTTGTTTTTTTGCCGCCCACTATTCCCTTTGCTGTACGCCGAGTTTGACAATGGTGCGACGTAACTGCAGCGTGGAGGTGTGTGAGTGACGTTGAAATGAACGTGCCATTAAGACGCATTGTTGTTGTATTGTACTGTACGTGTACGGCGACACGCACGATGATGTACCATTCGACTCTGATGTTTGATAGCCGTGTCTGACTGATTGCGTACGACGCACGCACACCGATGTCGTCATTCAAGATGCACGCTAGACGACGACGGCGGCGGCGGCGGTGGTCGTTTGTTTGGCGAATGTCTGTACACGTGTTTGTCTGTGTCCATCCGGTATGTATTTGTTTGTTTGAAAGTGTTTTGTGTGTCGGTGACGTGGTCCGATCCGTCGCCCCCTGAGTAACTGTCGATCGGCGCGATAGACCGGCGTCACGCAACTGAACCGAAGTCTTGGGCACACCCGTCATACTGTTGTACACCGTCGCGCTGAGAACGGTAACGAAAGGTTGACGTTGATCGGTCGAATGTCTGGGCAGAACGTGAGGAATGAGGCAAGAGTGCAAGGAGGGGGGGCAAAAGAGAGAGGAAGGGAAAAAGGGGAGAAACGCATTCGTAGAGCAACGGAACGTTCCCGTGTCGGAGGCGTATTGGAGCCGCACTGAAATGCGTTTAACGGCGGCGCGGCTGCAAGTGTCTGCCGTGGTGAACGTTACCTTTGACGGCTGCATTGGGCTTTGCCTTTGCTTTCGCTTTCGCTTTCGCGTTCGCTTTCGCTTTCCCGGATGTACGTAACGTTTGTTGATATGGTTCTGAGGAAGAGTGTATGACAGTGCCGTGCCGTCCATGTTCGTGTGCCCTCCCATTGTGTGTATGCTATTGTCTGTGTACTTGAATGATGTATGTAGGTGTTAGTGGACATGTTTTACCAGTGGGGGGAAATGGATCGTCGATAGTTGCCGTCACTCTGTCACGGTCGAGATGACGCACCCTCCGTACAGAAAGGTGTCGAGAAAGTGAGTGTGTGTGTGCGTCCGTGAATTGGCAGCGTTTGGAGGTGGGCGTGCCCTGCATGTGGCCCGGAAAAGGCTGTTCGTTAGGCGGTAGTGTTGTGTGGACAGGGGAGGGGCATGCGTAACGCTGCTGGCATGGCATTTCGGGAGATGGGAGGGGGCAAACGAGGAAACGAGGAGCGGCGGCCAAAGACGGGACGGGGAGGGGCGCGGTGTGGGTGGCTTGCGCCTGTGCTCGGCGTTGTGGTTTGTGCAAAAGAGGAGGAGAAAAACAATGTGAGTTGCCAGGGAGGGGAGCGGTGTTGTGTTGTGGTTGTCAGTGAACGTGGCGAGACGGACGGATGCGCGGAGGGGCGGGGGCGGCGCATTTCGCCGGTGCCGTGCCGTGCCGTGCCTGAAAGCCGCGTGGTCGCTGTGTTGTTGGTGGCGTGGGGGCGAGGAGAGTACCGTACGGGTGTGCTTGTGCGCCGGAAATGGCACACTGCGCCCGCCCGTCTTGGAGGCTGATGGCTGTGGTGTGGAAATGGGGCGCGGTGATGTTGAAGCACAGAAAAGAAACCAAGAAAACGGAAGGCGTGATGCGGCGGTGGTGGTGAGAGCGGGAAAAACAAAACAAAAGAAAAAAAACAACAAAAAAAAAGAAGGAAAAACAACAAGAAACAAAAAAGAAAACAAAAAGTCTATCAATATTAAAATGTAAATGGAAATGGACCCAGGTATAACCTCCCTGCACAAATAGCAGAGAGTCCGATGATAATAAAAATGTGCCAGAATGTTAACGTCCCTACAAAACAAACCCAACGATAATATTAATGAAAGAGTGAACCGTATGTAACATTGCAACAGACATAATGAAACCTGATAAATTGTATAAGGGCAGCAGCCGTTGACCTTTGGCCCTGTATTCAGAATAAAAAGAGCCAAAGATCGTTACCCCAATGAAAAAGACACTGAAACACGTATGTAACATAGTAGCGATGGCGAGACATTGTAGCATCTGTGACCAGAGAGTTTGCGCTGGACTGCGCGAGTGTTGCGAGCGGTTCTCAGTCAGTCAGTCAGTCTGTGTAGTTGAGGGCTGTACTCTGTCAGTAGTCGTCGCGTGCAGTACGCTAATAGTCGTCATGCAGAGCGGTCGGTCAGTAGTAGCAGCCGAGTGCGGTTGTGTGATGTAGGCGGTCGGCAACACTGGTCAAGATGGTGAATAAGGTATACTGTTAATTGATATAATCGTTAGATAATGAGAAATTGTATTTATTGTAATTATTCTCCAACAAGTTCCCCAATAATAATTTTTATTTCAAAAGCATTTTTCAAACATTTAATCTTTTATTGAACTAAAGAGTTCGTTCCACTTCTTTGAAGAAAAATGTCACTAAAATCACAAAGAAAGAGAATATTATTATTTGCAATGCAGTTCCTCCAAGCGCTGCGCAACAACCAGAGCAGAAATGTGACATCCATTTATTCGGAGGTAAGACTTTTAATTCTGATTGTTTTGCACAGGGCCAAAGACCGATATTTCGGTTTAATTGAAGTTTCTTGTCACTGAACGGACTTTTGTAAATGTTGTGTGAAGACTTTATATTTGAGTCAGATTGCGAATTGCACATTTTTGTTGCCATTTTCAATACCTCTCATTGTGGGCGAGGTTACAATTAGCGCAATGTCCATTAGCATCCGTAAATAACATTGTCCATTATTTTAAATATTGCTGGGAGGTTACAACACACACACACACAAAACAAAAAACAAAAAAAAACAAAAAATTGCATTTATATCCGCTCCTCAATTGTAGATACCCCTTACACAGCTGTGTGCAATGAATGAGTGCTGGCTGGTAATTAATTGCACTCCTTGGAGGGAAATGCCATAGGAAGTAGTCTTTAAAAAGTGAATGTTTTTCGTTAAGAGACAAAAGTTACTTTAGAAAAAAAGTAATAGTGGGGCTTTTGTTGTTGAACAAAATAAGTACAATGAACATACGTTATCAGATTTGCGCAATGCAGCGTCACACCACCTTTTGATTATAACACAATATACTATACATCGTCCCGAACCGTGACCAGAGTCGCGAGACGAGCAGAGCACGCCGCCGACGCCCGCTCAGTACAACCGTCCACCCGCTACTACTGTCGACCGACTACTACCTCTCCCGACTCGCGCTACAATATATATAACAACTGTTCCTGGCGACCCGGTGCGTGCAACTACTGTCGTCTGGCGCGGTCCAAGCGCCGACTAGCAGCGATAAAGAACTCTCTGGTCAGACAGAGATGCTGTCATGCCTCGCCATCGCTCTGGTAATGAATACATACGTGGTGCAGCGTGCGTACCACCGGAACACGCAGTGGCGGAGCCAAAGACTGTGTTGTCGAGGTCGAGTGCGAGTGGGAAGAGAGGCAGCGTCGGCACGGAGATGCAAGCGAGCGCGAGACGCACGGGGGCTGCGGCGTGGCGCGTTTGCGGTCGGCGCCTTTGGTGGCAACGGCCGGGACAAGCAGCGGTGTATGGTGTGGTGCGGGGCGGACAGGGGCGGCGGTGGACGGGGAGGAGGCGGCGCGACGACGGCATGGGGGCGAAAACGGGACGGGGGACGGCGGATGTTGAGAGGCGTCACGCGCGGACAGGACACAGACACAGAGACACACAGATTGGAAAGGGAGGGTGCGCGGTAGTAGTTGGGAATGTGCGTACCGTGCGGGATGGGAGTGGGCGAGGAACACGGTCGTGGCCCCTGTTTTGGGTGCGTGTGATGACGTCGGTGTGTTGTGGGAAGGGAAGGTGCTGTGGCGGCGGCGCGTAATGGGCGTAGGCCGAAAAGAGAAAGGAACGTGGGCAGTGTGTTGGCAAGCGTCGGTTCGACTGCGACGTTGATGGGCAGGGCAGGGCAAGGTTAATGGTGGTAGGAGTAGGCGTGTGGGCGCAAAAAATCTGCCGCTGCAGGCGGTGCCGTAACCGCCATGGCGGGAAGGAGAGAGGGCCAAAGAAAGAAAGAAAGAAAGAAGAAAACAAAAAAAAAAAAAGGAGGGGGGGGGGGGCGAAAGTGGAGAGGCGGTGGTGTGAGAAGGGCGGGGGCGGAAGGAAGGCAGGAAGGACAAGAGGCGAGGCGACGGCTTGCTTTGTGTATCGGTCGGTCTCTGGCTATGCTTCGTTTTCTGCAGCAGGGTCGGTGCGCGGCGTGGCTCGCGGCAGTGGGAACGCCTGGTGGCTGGACGGCCAGCAATGCGGTTGGATGGGCGGCCACAGCACCGCACCTGTGCCCGAGGAGGAGACGCTGGCGGCGGGCCCTGAGGTGAGGCCGGCTCGGCTGGGGCTGTGGATGTGTAGGTGTGCGCCGCTGCTGCAACAACGAGTAAAACGCGAGAAGAAGGGATGGCGGTAGAGAGGAAAAAAAGAAAAAGGTCGTGTTGTGTTGATGCGCAGGCAGACGCGTACAGAGGGACGAGCCCGGTCTGCAGCAGGGTGTGGCCGTGCCGAGTGCAGAGCAGCGGCGGCTCGGTTCGGTTCGGCCCGGCCCGGCGGGCCGCGCTGTTGTCGCGGACGTGAGCGCCCCCTGGCGGGTGGCCGGAGGCGGCGCGGCGTGTTGGACGTGTGGCTGGTGGCAGTGCACAATTTGCGAGTGGCTGGCGGTGTGGTGTGGCGGTTGGCGCGTCGGGCGGCGGAGAGGTATGTGTTGCGGGCGCCCTTTGCTGCGCTGCGTCGTTGCGTGTGCCGTACAGGGCGGGCGCTTGTCGACTGTGTGGGCGGTGTGGCGAATTGGCGTGAAACGGCTGCCGAGAGGTGTGTGGTAGCGAGCCGGTCGGTGGTGTCAGTGCGAAGGGGAATGTGCGTGCGTTTGGCGGTTTCGGTGTGCTTTTTGCGGCGTGAGAGTGGGAATTAGTGGGGCCGGCTGTTGTGTTGGTTCCTTGTGTCTTGTGTCGCGTAGCTTGATGGCAACGTGGAAGGACGCCGGTTTCGTTTCGAGCCTTGCGTGTGGTTGTCGACGTTGACTGGTTGGCGTGTGCCGATGCACGTGCATGTGTGGGTCGCGAGTGCGTTTTTGGCTGGCTGTGTGTGTGTGTGTGTGTTTTGGGGGGGAAGGGGGAGGCGGTGGTGAAAGTGCAGTCGTTGCCACGGGCGTCGTCGGGTGGGGCTGGGGCTGTGCGTCGTGGCGGAAAGGTGGTAGGTTGCGGGAAGCGAGCCCGTCGTTGACGGTGTCGCGTGAGTTGTGAATCGAGTGGGGCGCGGGGCGCGGGACAGGAGCAGCGTGCCGCTGCGTCGTGGTCGTCAGCAGAGGCTGTGCGTGTGCTTGTCCTTTTTGTGGGCGGTTCGTGCGAGGCGTTTTTGTTTTGTGTTGCCCTAGTTGTTAGTTTATTTTGTTTGTGTTTGTTATTTTGAGACGACGACTGGTTGGTGGCGTGCGCGCGAAGTGGCGGTGTGCGCTTCCCGTGTCGTTTGTGTTGTTTGGTTTTTTTGTTTTTGTGTGTTTTTGTTTTTTTTTTTTTTTTTTTTTTTTTTTTTTTTTTTGCACTGGGCCCCGGTGGGTGGGTGCGTGTGTGTCGATTGCCGGCTGGCGAAAGGTGCGCCATCGGCGGGGTGGGTCGCCGGCACAAGTAGAGGCGGCGGCGTTGTTGCTGTTGTTGTGTGGTGTTTGTTTTGTTCGGCTGTGTCGGCGAGCTGTGTTGCGGTGCGTGTGAATGGTGGTGCAAAAGTGCTGGCGTTGGGGCTGCGACTGCGACGGCGACGGCGGCGAGCCGCGGGCGCGCCATTGATAGTGATGTTGTGAACAGCGGCTGTGTACGGTAGTGGTGTTGTTGTAGCACGACGTGCATCCGGGCCGGCGCGGAAAGCGCAGTTGCGGGCGGTTGCCCTTCGGTGCCAGCCATGTCGCGTGAGCGGCGGGTTGCTCTGGTGTCGACACGTGGTGCTCTGGGTTGTTGTGTGGTGCCCTTTGGCCGGTGGGGGTGGTTCGCGTGTGTCTCGTTCGCGCTCGGTGTCTGGTCGTGGTCGTGCTGCTCCCCCGTCTGTCGGCGGTTTCCGACGTCGTCTGTACGTTTTTGTTCGTTTGCGGCGTGCCTGCCGACGTCGTCCCGTCGCGACCTTTCAACCGAAAGTGTGGCGCCCGAAGGTGAACGAACGTAACCCTGACCTCGGCGCTTTACGCTGAGCCGAGCGAACCGAACCGAACCTAACCTGTGGTGTGGCGAGGTGAGCTCAGCCTGTGAGCCCCTAACGTCTACGTAAGGTAAGCTGTCCGGCTCACGCCTCACGTTTTTGAACGCTTTTTTAACCTACGTTTGACGCTTCTTAACCTAGCACTGACCCCTTAACCTAACGTGTAACCTAACCTAACCTAACCTAACCTAACCTAACCTAACCTAACCTAACCTCTGACGCCTGACGTGTTTGAATGCTTAACCTAAGTTTGACGCTTAACCTAACCCAAGTCCCCTTAACCTAACCCACGTCCACCTAACCTAACCTAACCTAACGTAGACGTGTAAACGTAATGTGTAACGCGTAACGTGTAAGGTCGGCTGTCGTGTGTGCTTGACGGCAGATTGGGTTGGTCTGTAGATTCGGATTGCGGTTTGCCTCGGTCGAGGGGTTGGGTCGGAAGCGGCGAGGGGCGGCGGCGCCTGTTGCGCAGGCGGCGTCCGTTTGCGGCGGGCAATTGTTGAGAAACGGCTGTGAATGTTGGCGGGCGAGAGGAGGAGGACGGCGCGCGATGTGGCCCGACGGCTGCGGGCCGATCGGGAAACGGCGGGAGGGCGACGGAAGGCGATGGGGCGGCGGAGGCGCGTTTGCACGGCCGTCATCGCCGCACGCCTCGGCTTGTGTGGCTGTGGCGCCGGCCGCGCTGGCCGGGCTGCCGCGGCGACGGTGTGGGAGTTTTGCCGAAGGTTTGGCCATTGTGGCGGGTCGTCGGCTGGGGCTGTGGGGGCGGCATTTGGGCGGGGGCGGCGATTCTCGGCGGGCCGACCCAGGCTGTAGCGCGCGGTAGCTGCAGTTTGGCCGTGGTTTGCGGCGCTGCCGTGGCGACTGGTTGGCGACTGTGGTGTGGCTGTGTGTAGCCCCATCCTCGGTGGTTTGAAAGGCGCGGGCGGTTGTGGCGCAGGTTTGGGGCTGCTCCGCACAGGCTGTCGGACGTTGGGCGGTAGCAAGCGCGGGAGGCGCGGCGCGGCGGCGCGCAGAGTGGCGGCCGCTCTCTCGGCCGTCCGCGCCCGCCCGCGACACTGGCTGGGCCTTGTGATTCTCTGCTCTGCTGCTGTGCTGTGCTTGCGTGCCTGCCTGCCGTCCCGCTCGCTCTCGCTGTGTGTTACGCGCGTCGTCGAAATGGCAGATCAGGCGGCTACGAACGAGACTGCTGCGGCACCCGCCGCCACCGGCACTACGAAGAAGGCCAAGTCTGCGTCGTCTGCGAAGAAGCCGCGCGCCAAGCCTGCGCACCCGCGCACCTCTGAGATGGTGACGGCCGCCATCAAGAGTCTGAAGGAGCGCGGCGGGTCGTCGCTGCAGGCGATCAAGAAGTACATAGCCGCGCACTACAAGCTGGACGCGGAGAAGCTGGCGCCGTTTATCAAGAAGTACCTCAAGTCGGCCGTCGTGGCGGGCGAGCTGGTGCAGACGAAGGGGAAGGGCGCGTCCGGCTCGTTCAAGCTTGCCGGCGCCGGCGGCGGGGGGGCGGCCGAGGGCGGCAAGGCTCGTGCTGGCGGTGCCAAGAAGAAGCGCGCCGCTCCGGCCAGCAAGGAGAAGAAGGGCGCCCGTGCGGCCGGCGCAAAGAAGGCTGGTGGCGTGAAGGCGGCGACCGGTCGGAAGGCGGGCGCCGCCAAGAAGGCGTCTGCGGCGTCGGCCGCGCCCGCGGGTGCGAAGAAGGCGGCTGCGGCCAAGCCGGCCAAGGCCAAGTCGCCGTCGAAGGCGAAGAAGGCCGCCAAGGTTCCGACGAAGAAGCCGAAGGCGCCGCGCCCGAAGAAGGCGACGACGCCGTCTAAGGCGAAGGCTTCGCCCAAGAAGAAGAAGTAGAGTAGAGGAGAAAGAGATGGGAGAAAGGAAGGGTTTGGCGCTTGACTCCGTCGTCCCCACCCCCCGTCGTCGTCTAGTGGCGCGCAAGAGACGCGCGGCCCAAAACGGCCCTTCTCAGGGCCATCAAAGCACGTCGGGGAAGGTTTTGATTGTCGTGTTGCGTTTGGTGTGGGTGTCTGTCTGGCGTTTCTGTATGCCCGTGGGGATGCTGTTTGCGTGCCGTGGTGGTTGGATTGCGGGGGTCGGTGGCGGGTGTGGGCGGCGGTAGCGGTAAGCGGTGTTGTTGTTGTTGTTGTCGTGGTTGATTGTCGCCGTGTTTGTGGCGGCGGCCGACGGTTGGTTTTTCTGTCACGTTGTTTTGTTTGAATACGTTGGTTGGCTTGCCTGCGTTCGTTCGTCTCGGATGTCTGTCTTGTCGAGTCGTGTCTGGTCTTTGTTTTGTTTTGTTCCTTTGTGTGTGTGTGTGTGTGTGTGTGTTATGTTTTGCAACGGGGGGCACGTTGAGATGTGGAAGGAGTCGGCGGGGATTTCGGTGGCGCGTAGAGCGAGCGAGCGCGCGCGCCTGCCTGGCCGTTGGCCGTCGGAGTGGAGTGCGGGTTTTTTTTGTTTTCGAAACGAAAGCGGCGGCCGGCCAGCCACCCGTGCGGTGTGACGTCGGCCGTTGGGTATTGTGCGCTTTGAGCGCCGGGGAGGGATGATGTGTGATTGTTGCGCGCTGCTAGCAGGCAGGCAGAGTGAGCGGGTGTGGCGGACGGACGGGAAGTGGTGGTTTTTTTTTGTTTTTGGGTTGCGGGGCGAGAGGCAGGCGACCGACAAAGTTTGCTCGCGACGGAGAGATGTTAGTGGCCCTGAAAAGGGCCGTTTTTGTTTGTGCGGTGCGGTGCGGTGCCGCGGCGCGGTTTAGGCGCGCTCGCCGCGGATGCGGCGCGCGAGCTGGATGTCCTTGGGCATGATGGTGACGCGCTTGGCGTGGATTGCGCACAGGTTGGTGTCTTCGAAGAGGCCGACGAGGTAGGCCTCGCTGGCCTCCTGCAGGGCCATGACTGCGGAGCTCTGGAAGCGCAGGTCGGTCTTGAAGTCCTGGGCGATCTCGCGCACTAGGCGCTGGAATGGCAGCTTGCGGATGAGCAGCTCTGTGCTCTTCTGGTAGCGCCTGATTTCTCGCAGGGCGACGGTGCCCGGCCTGTAGCGGTGGGGCTTCTTGACGCCTCCGGTGGCGGGCGCGCTCTTCCTCGCCGCCTTGGTGGCGAGCTGTTTGCGCGGCGCCTTTCCGCCGGTGGACTTGCGGGCCGTTTGCTTTGTGCGGGCCATGGCGGTAGCGGTAGCGGTAGCGGTAGCGGAGCGGCGTGCGTGGAGGTTAGGTGCGGCGCGGCGTCCGGTGCTGCCTTGACAACGGGCCCGCGCGCCTCCGTGCTGCGCTTATATGCCCTCGGTTGCGCGTGGTGGGGGGAGGGCGGGCCAGAGTCTATATAGGGGGGCGGCGGGCGCGCTGGGCGCAGACCGTAGCCGACTCGCCAGCCGCTGCAGCTGCTGTTTGTGCACGTTTTGCTTTGCCCGAGGAAGGAAGGATGACAGGCCGCGGCAAGGGAGGAAAGGGGCTCGGCAAGGGTGGCGCCAAGCGGCACCGCAAGGTGTTGCGCGACAACATCCAGGGCATCACGAAGCCCGCCATCCGCCGCCTGGCTCGCAGGGGCGGCGTGAAGCGCATCTCTGGTCTGATCTACGAGGAGACCCGCGGGGTGCTGAAGGTGTTCCTGGAGAACGTGATCCGCGACGCGGTGACGTACACTGAGCACGCCAAGCGCAAGACTGTGACGGCCATGGACGTGGTGTACGCCCTGAAGAGGCAGGGGCGCACCCTGTACGGTTTCGGCGGTTAGGCTGCGTCGCAGCGGGCGCTGGCCTTCCCGCGGCCGTGCTTGTGGGTGGGAGAGACTAGAAAACGGCCCTTTTCAGGGCCACCACACTGTTCGGAAGTTGAAAAGTGCGAAAGAGTCTGTGTTGTTGTTGCTGCGTGTGTGCGCTGTGTTGTTTGTTTGTTTCTTTCTTTCTTTCCGTTTGAGCGACGTGATGTGACTGGGAGGGGAGAAGGAAAGGAAACGTGTCATGTGGCTGGCTGTGTGTGGAGCTGCTTCGTTTGTGTGTTTGTTATTGTGTGTCTTTGTATCGATCGCGACGGAGATGGCGGGCTGTGTGTTGTTGTGCGAGAGGCGGTGATTATTTGCTTGCGTGGTTTGGCTCTGTGTGTTTGTTTGCGGCGGCGGCGTTGGGGTTTCCGAGGCAAGGCGTGTGGGCATAGGCGGCCGGATCAGCTGTTTCGTTCGTGTCGACGGCCGTTGCGCGCGGGAGTGGAGGGCGGTGTGTCGACACGCCTCCCTTTAACAATGGTCATTATTGCTGCCGTTGTCGGTTTGGAAGGCGACTGCGACCGTGCAAAATGTGTGTGTGTGTGTGTGTTTTGGGCCACACGGGCTGTGTGGACGACAAGATGGCGGACGTGCGCCGGCGGCGGCTGTGCTGTGACGGTGCAAAGTTAAAACAAAACAAGGTGCGGCGAGGACGACTGAAATTTTGCTTTGGACGTAGGTTTGTGTGGTGGCCCTGAAAAGGGCCGATTGTTGTGGGCCGAGCCGGCAAAGCGCGTTGCGTGCAGGGGAGCACGCGGCGGCTGCGATTGCCTGGCCTCCTTTAGGCCTTCTTCTCGGTCTTCTTTGGCAGCAGGACGGCCTGGATGTTGGGCAGGACACCACCCTGTGCGATGGTGACGCCCGACAGGAGCTTGTTGAGCTCCTCGTCGTTGCGGATGGCAAGCTGCAGGTGGCGCGGGATGATGCGCGTCTTCTTGTTGTCGCGGGCCGCGTTTCCGGCCAGCTCGAGCACCTCAGCCGCGAGGTACTCCATGACGGCGGCGAGGTAGACGGGCGCCCCGGCGCCGACGCGCTCTGCGTAGTTTCCCTTGCGCAGGAGGCGGTGGATTCTGCCGACCGGGAACTGGAGCCCAGCCCTGCTTGAGCGGGACTTTGACTTGCCCTTGACTTTGCCTCCCTTTCCGCGTCCGGACATGGCGATGGGCTAGCGACGGTGCACACGAAACGGAAACGAAAACGACCGGTGCGAGCGGCAGCGAGTCGAGCAGCGGAGTGCGTGCCGGCGCAGCCGGGGTGGGGGTGCTTTATGGGCTCGGGTGCGGCGGCCGGTTGCGCGCGCGCCCCATTGGTCGGCGGCCGCAACAGGGCGAGCTGGTAAAGGTGCGGCGGCGGCTGGCGGCGGGTGCCACTGTGTGGGGAGACGCTGACTAGAGCGGAGCGCTTGCTACTGGTGTTGCTGCTGCCGTACGTTGGTTCGAGATGCCGCCCAAGACTAGCGGGAAGGCCGCCAAGAAGGCTGGCAAGGCGCAGAAGAACATTTCGAAGGGCGACAAGAAGAAGAAGCGCAAGAGGAAGGAGAGCTATGCCATCTACATCTACAAGGTGCTGAAGCAGGTGCACCCTGACACGGGCATCTCGTCGAAGGCGATGAGCATCATGAACAGCTTCGTGAACGACATTTTCGAGCGCATTGCGGCCGAGGCTTCTCGCCTGGCGCACTACAACAAGCGCTCGACCATCACGTCCCGCGAGATCCAGACCGCTGTGCGGCTGTTGCTGCCTGGCGAGCTGGCCAAGCACGCCGTGAGCGAGGGCACGAAGGCGGTGACCAAGTACACGAGCTCCAAGTAAGGAGGTGGCTCTGGAATGGAAGGAAGGATGGAGAAGGCTCCTCCGTTGCGAGAGCGGCAAAACGGCCCTTTTCAGGGCCACCAACTTGCCTTTTGCGGGAAGGGCGGAATTGTTGTTGTTGTTTGTGTGTGTGGACGGCTGTGATGTATGTGTGCATTTTGATTGTGGGTGGGGGGGCGCGTCAAAGCGTGTTGCGCGGGGTACGGCCACGAGGTTGGTCGCCGTGGCGTGGAATGGTGGCACGCCTCGTTGGCGTGGTTTTTGACCCATTGGTGTTGTTGGGGTGTGTGTGTGTGTTACCCGTCTGCGAGGGGGGACAGTGCGATCGGCGACTTTTGTGTCACCGTAACGACGGCCGTTTGCGGGTTTGTTTTTTTGCACATCATACATGGCGAGGGTGAAATGTGAAATGTTTTTGTTTTGTTTTTTTGCCGCCCACTATTCCCTTTGCTGTACGCCGAGTTTGACAATGGTGCGACGTAACTGCAGCGTGGAGGTGTGTGAGTGACGTTGAAATGAACGTGCCATTAAGACGCATTGTTGTTGTATTGTACTGTACGTGTACGGCGACACGCACGATGATGTACCATTCGACTCTGATGTTTGATAGCCGTGTCTGACTGATTGCGTACGACGCACGCACACCGATGTCGTCATTCAAGATGCACGCTAGACGACGACGGCGGCGGCGGCGGTGGTCGTTTGTTTGGCGAATGTCTGTACACGTGTTTGTCTGTGTCCATCCGGTATGTATTTGTTTGTTTGAAAGTGTTTTGTGTGTCGGTGACGTGGTCCGATCCGTCGCCCCCTGAGTAACTGTCGATCGGCGCGATAGACCGGCGTCACGCAACTGAACCGAAGTCTTGGGCACACCCGTCATACTGTTGTACACCGTCGCGCTGAGAACGGTAACGAAAGGTTGACGTTGATCGGTCGAATGTCTGGGCAGAACGTGAGGAATGAGGCAAGAGTGCAAGGAGGGGGGGCAAAAGAGAGAGGAAGGGAAAAAGGGGAGAAACGCATTCGTAGAGCAACGGAACGTTCCCGTGTCGGAGGCGTATTGGAGCCGCACTGAAATGCGTTTAACGGCGGCGCGGCTGCAAGTGTCTGCCGTGGTGAACGTTACCTTTGACGGCTGCATTGGGCTTTGCCTTTGCTTTCGCTTTCGCTTTCGCGTTCGCTTTCGCTTTCCCGGATGTACGTAACGTTTGTTGATATGGTTCTGAGGAAGAGTGTATGACAGTGCCGTGCCGTCCATGTTCGTGTGCCCTCCCATTGTGTGTATGCTATTGTCTGTGTACTTGAATGATGTATGTAGGTGTTAGTGGACATGTTTTACCAGTGGGGGGAAATGGATCGTCGATAGTTGCCGTCACTCTGTCACGGTCGAGATGACGCACCCTCCGTACAGAAAGGTGTCGAGAAAGTGAGTGTGTGTGTGCGTCCGTGAATTGGCAGCGTTTGGAGGTGGGCGTGCCCTGCATGTGGCCCGGAAAAGGCTGTTCGTTAGGCGGTAGTGTTGTGTGGACAGGGGAGGGGCATGCGTAACGCTGCTGGCATGGCATTTCGGGAGATGGGAGGGGGCAAACGAGGAAACGAGGAGCGGCGGCCAAAGACGGGACGGGGAGGGGCGCGGTGTGGGTGGCTTGCGCCTGTGCTCGGCGTTGTGGTTTGTGCAAAAGAGGAGGAGAAAAACAATGTGAGTTGCCAGGGAGGGGAGCGGTGTTGTGTTGTGGTTGTCAGTGAACGTGGCGAGACGGACGGATGCGCGGAGGGGCGGGGGCGGCGCATTTCGCCGGTGCCGTGCCGTGCCGTGCCTGAAAGCCGCGTGGTCGCTGTGTTGTTGGTGGCGTGGGGGCGAGGAGAGTACCGTACGGGTGTGCTTGTGCGCCGGAAATGGCACACTGCGCCCGCCCGTCTTGGAGGCTGATGGCTGTGGTGTGGAAATGGGGCGCGGTGATGTTGAAGCACAGAAAAGAAACCAAGAAAACGGAAGGCGTGATGCGGCGGTGGTGGTGAGAGCGGGAAAAACAAAACAAAAGAAAAAAAACAACAAAAAAAAAGAAGGAAAAACAACAAGAAACAAAAAAGAAAACAAAAAGTCTATCAATATTAAAATGTAAATGGAAATGGACCCAGGTATAACCTCCCTGCACAAATAGCAGAGAGTCCGATGATAATAAAAATGTGCCAGAATGTTAACGTCCCTACAAAACAAACCCAACGATAATATTAATGAAAGAGTGAACCGTATGTAACATTGCAACAGACATAATGAAACCTGATAAATTGTATAAGGGCAGCAGCCGTTGACCTTTGGCCCTGTATTCAGAATAAAAAGAGCCAAAGATCGTTACCCCAATGAAAAAGACACTGAAACACGTATGTAACATAGTAGCGATGGCGAGACATTGTAGCATCTGTGACCAGAGAGTTTGCGCTGGACTGCGCGAGTGTTGCGAGCGGTTCTCAGTCAGTCAGTCAGTCTGTGTAGTTGAGGGCTGTACTCTGTCAGTAGTCGTCGCGTGCAGTACGCTAATAGTCGTCATGCAGCGGTCGGTCAGTAGTAGCAGCCGAGTGCGGTTGTGTGATGTAGGCGGTCGGCAACACTGGTCAAGATGGTGAATAAGGTATACTGTTAATTGATATAATCGTTAGATAATGAGAAATTGTATTTATTGTAATTATTCTCCAACAAGTTCCCCAATAATAATTTTTATTTCAAAAGCATTTTTCAAACATTTAATCTTTTATTGAACTAAAGAGTTCGTTCCACTTCTTTGAAGAAAAATGTCACTAAAATCACAAAGAAAGAGAATATTATTATTTGCAATGCAGTTCCTCCAAGCGCTGCGCAACAACCAGAGCAGAAATGTGACATCCATTTATTCGGAGGTAAGACTTTTAATTCTGATTGTTTTGCACAGGGCCAAAGACCGATATTTCGGTTTAATTGAAGTTTCTTGTCACTGAACGGACTTTTGTAAATGTTGTGTGAAGACTTTATATTTGAGTCAGATTGCGAATTGCACATTTTTGTTGCCATTTTCAATACCTCTCATTGTGGGCGAGGTTACAATTAGCGCAATGTCCATTAGCATCCGTAAATAACATTGTCCATTATTTTAAATATTGCTGGGAGGTTACAACACACACACACACAAAACAAAAAACAAAAAAAAACAAAAAATTGCATTTATATCCGCTCCTCAATTGTAGATACCCCTTACACAGCTGTGTGCAATGAATGAGTGCTGGCTGGTAATTAATTGCACTCCTTGGAGGGAAATGCCATAGGAAGTAGTCTTTAAAAAGTGAATGTTTTTCGTTAAGAGACAAAAGTTACTTTAGAAAAAAAGTAATAGTGGGGCTTTTGTTGTTGAACAAAATAAGTACAATGAACATACGTTATCAGATTTGCGCAATGCAGCGTCACACCACCTTTTGATTATAACACAATATACTATACATCGTCCCGAACCGTGACCAGAGTCGCGAGACGAGCAGAGCACGCCGCCGACGCCCGCTCAGTACAACCGTCCACCCGCTACTACTGTCGACCGACTACTACCTCTCCCGACTCGCGCTACAATATATATAACAACTGTTCCTGGCGACCCGGTGCGTGCAACTACTGTCGTCTGGCGCGGTCCAAGCGCCGACTAGCAGCGATAAAGAACTCTCTGGTCAGACAGAGATGCTGTCATGCCTCGCCATCGCTCTGGTAATGAATACATACGTGGTGCAGCGTGCGTACCACCGGAACACGCAGTGGCGGAGCCAAAGACTGTGTTGTCGAGGTCGAGTGCGAGTGGGAAGAGAGGCAGCGTCGGCACGGAGATGCAAGCGAGCGCGAGACGCACGGGGGCTGCGGCGTGGCGCGTTTGCGGTCGGCGCCTTTGGTGGCAACGGCCGGGACAAGCAGCGGTGTATGGTGTGGTGCGGGGCGGACAGGGGCGGCGGTGGACGGGGAGGAGGCGGCGCGACGACGGCATGGGGGCGAAAACGGGACGGGGGACGGCGGATGTTGAGAGGCGTCACGCGCGGACAGGACACAGACACAGAGACACACAGATTGGAAAGGGAGGGTGCGCGGTAGTAGTTGGGAATGTGCGTACCGTGCGGGATGGGAGTGGGCGAGGAACACGGTCGTGGCCCCTGTTTTGGGTGCGTGTGATGACGTCGGTGTGTTGTGGGAAGGGAAGGTGCTGTGGCGGCGGCGCGTAATGGGCGTAGGCCGAAAAGAGAAAGGAACGTGGGCAGTGTGTTGGCAAGCGTCGGTTCGACTGCGACGTTGATGGGCAGGGCAGGGCAAGGTTAATGGTGGTAGGAGTAGGCGTGTGGGCGCAAAAAATCTGCCGCTGCAGGCGGTGCCGTAACCGCCATGGCGGGAAGGAGAGAGGGCCAAAGAAAGAAAGAAAGAAAGAAGAAAACAAAAAAAAAAAAAGGAGGGGGGGGGGGGGGCGAAAGTGGAGAGGCGGTGGTGTGAGAAGGGCGGGGGCGGAAGGAAGGCAGGAAGGACAAGAGGCGAGGCGACGGCTTGCTTTGTGTATCGGTCGGTCTCTGGCTATGCTTCGTTTTCTGCAGCAGGGTCGGTGCGCGGCGTGGCTCGCGGCAGTGGGAACGCCTGGTGGCTGGACGGCCAGCAATGCGGTTGGATGGGCGGCCACAGCACCGCACCTGTGCCCGAGGAGGAGACGCTGGCGGCGGGCCCTGAGGTGAGGCCGGCTCGGCTGGGGCTGTGGATGTGTAGGTGTGCGCCGCTGCTGCAACAACGAGTAAAACGCGAGAAGAAGGGATGGCGGTAGAGAGGAAAAAAAGAAAAAGGTCGTGTTGTGTTGATGCGCAGGCAGACGCGTACAGAGGGACGAGCCCGGTCTGCAGCAGGGTGTGGCCGTGCCGAGTGCAGAGCAGCGGCGGCTCGGTTCGGTTCGGCCCGGCCCGGCGGGCCGCGCTGTTGTCGCGGACGTGAGCGCCCCCTGGCGGGTGGCCGGAGGCGGCGCGGCGTGTTGGACGTGTGGCTGGTGGCAGTGCACAATTTGCGAGTGGCTGGCGGTGTGGTGTGGCGGTTGGCGCGTCGGGCGGCGGAGAGGTATGTGTTGCGGGCGCCCTTTGCTGCGCTGCGTCGTTGCGTGTGCCGTACAGGGCGGGCGCTTGTCGACTGTGTGGGCGGTGTGGCGAATTGGCGTGAAACGGCTGCCGAGAGGTGTGTGGTAGCGAGCCGGTCGGTGGTGTCAGTGCGAAGGGGAATGTGCGTGCGTTTGGCGGTTTCGGTGTGCTTTTTGCGGCGTGAGAGTGGGAATTAGTGGGGCCGGCTGTTGTGTTGGTTCCTTGTGTCTTGTGTCGCGTAGCTTGATGGCAACGTGGAAGGACGCCGGTTTCGTTTCGAGCCTTGCGTGTGGTTGTCGACGTTGACTGGTTGGCGTGTGCCGATGCACGTGCATGTGTGGGTCGCGAGTGCGTTTTTGGCTGGCTGTGTGTGTGTGTGTGTGTTTTGGGGGGGAAGGGGGAGGCGGTGGTGAAAGTGCAGTCGTTGCCACGGGCGTCGTCGGGTGGGGCTGGGGCTGTGCGTCGTGGCGGAAAGGTGGTAGGTTGCGGGAAGCGAGCCCGTCGTTGACGGTGTCGCGTGAGTTGTGAATCGAGTGGGGCGCGGGGCGCGGGACAGGAGCAGCGTGCCGCTGCGTCGTGGTCGTCAGCAGAGGCTGTGCGTGTGCTTGTCCTTTTTGTGGGCGGTTCGTGCGAGGCGTTTTTGTTTTGTGTTGCCCTAGTTGTTAGTTTATTTTGTTTGTGTTTGTTATTTTGAGACGACGACTGGTTGGTGGCGTGCGCGCGAAGTGGCGGTGTGCGCTTCCCGTGTCGTTTGTGTTGTTTGGTTTTTTTGTTTTTGTGTGTTTTTGTTTTTTTTTTTTTTTTTTTTTTTTTTTTTTTTTTGCACTGGGCCCCGGTGGGTGGGTGCGTGTGTGTCGATTGCCGGCTGGCGAAAGGTGCGCCATCGGCGGGGTGGGTCGCCGGCACAAGTAGAGGCGGCGGCGTTGTTGCTGTTGTTGTGTGGTGTTTGTTTTGTTCGGCTGTGTCGGCGAGCTGTGTTGCGGTGCGTGTGAATGGTGGTGCAAAAGTGCTGGCGTTGGGGCTGCGACTGCGACGGCGACGGCGGCGAGCCGCGGGCGCGCCATTGATAGTGATGTTGTGAACAGCGGCTGTGTACGGTAGTGGTGTTGTTGTAGCACGACGTGCATCCGGGCCGGCGCGGAAAGCGCAGTTGCGGGCGGTTGCCCTTCGGTGCCAGCCATGTCGCGTGAGCGGCGGGTTGCTCTGGTGTCGACACGTGGTGCTCTGGGTTGTTGTGTGGTGCCCTTTGGCCGGTGGGGGTGGTTCGCGTGTGTCTCGTTCGCGCTCGGTGTCTGGTCGTGGTCGTGCTGCTCCCCCGTCTGTCGGCGGTTTCCGACGTCGTCTGTACGTTTTTGTTCGTTTGCGGCGTGCCTGCCGACGTCGTCCCGTCGCGACCTTTCAACCGAAAGTGTGGCGCCCGAAGGTGAACGAACGTAACCCTGACCTCGGCGCTTTACGCTGAGCCGAGCGAACCGAACCGAACCTAACCTGTGGTGTGGCGAGGTGAGCTCAGCCTGTGAGCCCCTAACGTCTACGTAAGGTAAGCTGTCCGGCTCACGCCTCACGTTTTTGAACGCTTTTTTAACCTACGTTTGACGCTTCTTAACCTAGCACTGACCCCTTAACCTAACGTGTAACCTAACCTAACCTAACCTAACCTAACCTAACCTAACCTAACCTAACCTCTGACGCCTGACGTGTTTGAATGCTTAACCTAAGTTTGACGCTTAACCTAACCCAAGTCCCCTTAACCTAACCCACGTCCACCTAACCTAACCTAACCTAACGTAGACGTGTAAACGTAATGTGTAACGCGTAACGTGTAAGGTCGGCTGTCGTGTGTGCTTGACGGCAGATTGGGTTGGTCTGTAGATTCGGATTGCGGTTTGCCTCGGTCGAGGGGTTGGGTCGGAAGCGGCGAGGGGCGGCGGCGCCTGTTGCGCAGGCGGCGTCCGTTTGCGGCGGGCAATTGTTGAGAAACGGCTGTGAATGTTGGCGGGCGAGAGGAGGAGGACGGCGCGCGATGTGGCCCGACGGCTGCGGGCCGATCGGGAAACGGCGGGAGGGCGACGGAAGGCGATGGGGCGGCGGAGGCGCGTTTGCACGGCCGTCATCGCCGCACGCCTCGGCTTGTGTGGCTGTGGCGCCGGCCGCGCTGGCCGGGCTGCCGCGGCGACGGTGTGGGAGTTTTGCCGAAGGTTTGGCCATTGTGGCGGGTCGTCGGCTGGGGCTGTGGGGGCGGCATTTGGGCGGGGGCGGCGATTCTCGGCGGGCCGACCCAGGCTGTAGCGCGCGGTAGCTGCAGTTTGGCCGTGGTTTGCGGCGCTGCCGTGGCGACTGGTTGGCGACTGTGGTGTGGCTGTGTGTAGCCCCATCCTCGGTGGTTTGAAAGGCGCGGGCGGTTGTGGCGCAGGTTTGGGGCTGCTCCGCACAGGCTGTCGGACGTTGGGCGGTAGCAAGCGCGGGAGGCGCGGCGCGGCGGCGCGCAGAGTGGCGGCCGCTCTCTCGGCCGTCCGCGCCCGCCCGCGACACTGGCTGGGCCTTGTGATTCTCTGCTCTGCTGCTGTGCTGTGCTTGCGTGCCTGCCTGCCGTCCCGCTCGCTCTCGCTGTGTGTTACGCGCGTCGTCGAAATGGCAGATCAGGCGGCTACGAACGAGACTGCTGCGGCACCCGCCGCCACCGGCACTACGAAGAAGGCCAAGTCTGCGTCGTCTGCGAAGAAGCCGCGCGCCAAGCCTGCGCACCCGCGCACCTCTGAGATGGTGACGGCCGCCATCAAGAGTCTGAAGGAGCGCGGCGGGTCGTCGCTGCAGGCGATCAAGAAGTACATAGCCGCGCACTACAAGCTGGACGCGGAGAAGCTGGCGCCGTTTATCAAGAAGTACCTCAAGTCGGCCGTCGTGGCGGGCGAGCTGGTGCAGACGAAGGGGAAGGGCGCGTCCGGCTCGTTCAAGCTTGCCGGCGCCGGCGGCGGGGGGGCGGCCGAGGGCGGCAAGGCTCGTGCTGGCGGTGCCAAGAAGAAGCGCGCCGCTCCGGCCAGCAAGGAGAAGAAGGGCGCCCGTGCGGCCGGCGCAAAGAAGGCTGGTGGCGTGAAGGCGGCGACCGGTCGGAAGGCGGGCGCCGCCAAGAAGGCGTCTGCGGCGTCGGCCGCGCCCGCGGGTGCGAAGAAGGCGGCTGCGGCCAAGCCGGCCAAGGCCAAGTCGCCGTCGAAGGCGAAGAAGGCCGCCAAGGTTCCGACGAAGAAGCCGAAGGCGCCGCGCCCGAAGAAGGCGACGACGCCGTCTAAGGCGAAGGCTTCGCCCAAGAAGAAGAAGTAGAGTAGAGGAGAAAGAGATGGGAGAAAGGAAGGGTTTGGCGCTTGACTCCGTCGTCCCCACCCCCCGTCGTCGTCTAGTGGCGCGCAAGAGACGCGCGGCCCAAAACGGCCCTTCTCAGGGCCATCAAAGCACGTCGGGGAAGGTTTTGATTGTCGTGTTGCGTTTGGTGTGGGTGTCTGTCTGGCGTTTCTGTATGCCCGTGGGGATGCTGTTTGCGTGCCGTGGTGGTTGGATTGCGGGGGTCGGTGGCGGGTGTGGGCGGCGGTAGCGGTAAGCGGTGTTGTTGTTGTTGTTGTCGTGGTTGATTGTCGCCGTGTTTGTGGCGGCGGCCGACGGTTGGTTTTTCTGTCACGTTGTTTTGTTTGAATACGTTGGTTGGCTTGCCTGCGTTCGTTCGTCTCGGATGTCTGTCTTGTCGAGTCGTGTCTGGTCTTTGTTTTGTTTTGTTCCTTTGTGTGTGTGTGTGTGTGTGTGTGTTATGTTTTGCAACGGGGGGCACGTTGAGATGTGGAAGGAGTCGGCGGGGATTTCGGTGGCGCGTAGAGCGAGCGAGCGCGCGCGCCTGCCTGGCCGTTGGCCGTCGGAGTGGAGTGCGGGTTTTTTTTGTTTTCGAAACGAAAGCGGCGGCCGGCCAGCCACCCGTGCGGTGTGACGTCGGCCGTTGGGTATTGTGCGCTTTGAGCGCCGGGGAGGGATGATGTGTGATTGTTGCGCGCTGCTAGCAGGCAGGCAGAGTGAGCGGGTGTGGCGGACGGACGGGAAGTGGTGGTTTTTTTTTGTTTTTGGGTTGCGGGGCGAGAGGCAGGCGACCGACAAAGTTTGCTCGCGACGGAGAGATGTTAGTGGCCCTGAAAAGGGCCGTTTTTGTTTGTGCGGTGCGGTGCGGTGCGGTGCCGCGGCGCGGTTTAGGCGCGCTCGCCGCGGATGCGGCGCGCGAGCTGGATGTCCTTGGGCATGATGGTGACGCGCTTGGCGTGGATTGCGCACAGGTTGGTGTCTTCGAAGAGGCCGACGAGGTAGGCCTCGCTGGCCTCCTGCAGGGCCATGACTGCGGAGCTCTGGAAGCGCAGGTCGGTCTTGAAGTCCTGGGCGATCTCGCGCACTAGGCGCTGGAATGGCAGCTTGCGGATGAGCAGCTCTGTGCTCTTCTGGTAGCGCCTGATTTCTCGCAGGGCGACGGTGCCCGGCCTGTAGCGGTGGGGCTTCTTGACGCCTCCGGTGGCGGGCGCGCTCTTCCTCGCCGCCTTGGTGGCGAGCTGTTTGCGCGGCGCCTTTCCGCCGGTGGACTTGCGGGCCGTTTGCTTTGTGCGGGCCATGGCGGTAGCGGTAGCGGTAGCGGTAGCGGAGCGGCGTGCGTGGAGGTTAGGTGCGGCGCGGCGTCCGGTGCTGCCTTGACAACGGGCCCGCGCGCCTCCGTGCTGCGCTTATATGCCCTCGGTTGCGCGTGGTGGGGGGAGGGCGGGCCAGAGTCTATATAGGGGGGCGGCGGGCGCGCTGGGCGCAGCACGTCGCGGTGATTCGCGTGAGAGATGTCGAAGCGAACGGAGCTACGTACTGCGAAGGGTGTGGCAGATCGCCGTCCGGCGGAGCTTTCTGCGTCGGCGGCCCCATCTGGCCCCCCACTTATGACGGACCACGCAACGAATGAGGACATGATGGATATCGCTAAGGATGCGCTTACAGTTCCGCTTCCGGAGTCGGAAGAAGACGAGCCGTCTGCCGTACCACCACCTCGTCGGCAATCCGGCAAAAGCAGAAGAGAAGACGATACGGCCCCTACCGGCGGGCGCAGCTCCCCGGCTGAGAAGCGATCGAAACGAACGCCTGCTGAAGATGCTGACGGCTTCACTCGCCCGAAGCGACGCCATACAGCGCGACGACGGGTGCTGTCCACCCACGAGCCGGCATTCACTGCTAACACTTTTGCTGCCCTTGAGGATGCCCCAGAGGAACCACCGCGCCCTTCCACGGCGCCAAGGAGGGATGCGCCACTTCCGCCGATCGTTCTGAAATACGAAGGGACCTTCCGGCAGCTGCAACAGCTTCTCAATAGCTGGACGACGGCAGTCTACAATGTGAAGGTCGCCGGACGAGACATGTACAAGATTACGCTGCGCTCAGCCGACGACTACCGACGCGTGACGCAGGAGGCGTCTGAAAGGGCAATCCCTTTCTTCACTCACGCCACCACACCGGACCGCGTCCTGAAGATTGTCATCCGGCATCTGCCCTTCAACATGGAGCCGGATCACATTAAAGAAGAACTCGAAGAGCTCGACTTCAGTGTCAGAACTGTGGTCAAGATGAAGCAGCCCAAATCACGTGACTACATGCCCCTGTTTCTCGTCATCGCATCCGATACAATCGAGAACAGGAAGCTCTACCAGCTCACCCGACTCGCCAACGTCTCGGTGACCACAGAAGACTTGCGCGCCAAGAGAGGCCCTGTTCAGTGCTACCGGTGCCAGGGCATCAACCATGTCGCCCGGCATTGCTCCATGCCTGAAAAATGTGTGAAGTGCGCCGGTGCACACCCAGCGAAGGACTGCCCCGTCCCTCGGAAGCAGCAGCCAACGTGCGCTCTCTGTGGGGGCGCTCACGTTGCCAGCTACCGCGGCTGTGAAGCTTGGAGACGCGCCAGTGCTCGTCAGCGAGGCCAGCCAGTCGCCGCGAAACAGAAGAAGTCTGCCAAGGCTGAACCTACAATCTCCCACGCCACGGTTGTCGCCAGAGGACTGGCGCTCCGCCGACCCAACAGCGATGACGCCGACCATGCAGGCCCACAGGCACGTCGCCGCAATGACGACTCCCACACCCGCGATGTTTTTGAAGACGCAGGGACACGACATCCACTACTAAACTGCGCCACTCCACCTGTGCAGACTTCGTCGGACCCGGAATCGGGCCCCTCCTCTGCTGCCCTACCCGTGACGTCTGGTGCACGCCCCCAACGCCGCGGCGGCCGGCGCAAGACGGAGGGTCGCACAACCAACGCCCCAGAAGAAGCCACATACAATGGCGAAGAGGTAGCTACTTCCATCGGCGCTAGAGAAGATACGGCTCCTGCCGCCTCCACCACGGACATCGCCAGTCTGATTACTCAACTCACCGCACTTGTGGCGAGCACAACAAAACTGCTTGATGTCCTCACGCAGCACCTGACCGCTGCACAGAAGATTGCCACTCCGGCAGCCACCAGACGCTCCTCCACTACTCATCATGGGAAGTGTTAGAGGACTCACGGTCGTCGCGTGGAACACCCTCTGTCTACGCACACAAGCTGGCGAATTTCGTCAATTTCTTCGTGATGAAGCCGTGGACATCTGTCTGCTCAGCGAAACCCGCCTTAAACCAGGCATTGCAGTCAAAGCGCCGAACTACTCCTGTTACCGTGCTGACAGGCCAACTGCCGGCGGAGGAATGGCCATCTACATACGGAATGGGATCCGTCACCACCAGATTCAACTGCCGCCGCTCGTGACTCTGGAGGCGATTGGAGTTGTCGCGCACACGTCAGCGGGAGCCATAACCTTCATTGCCATCTACAAACCACCGTCGCGTCCATGGGTAGATGCGGACTTAGAATCTCTTCTCTCCATCGGAGGCAAGCTGTTCATCGCTGGAGACTATAACTCCAAGCACGTCGCCTGGCGCTCACGACTCACCAACAGAGACGGACGCCGCGTCCTCCGAATCGTGGATCGCAATGACGCCGTGGTAGTGGGTCCCTATGATCCCACCATCTTCCCCGCTAATGGACAACCGGACATCGTCGACTTCGCGGTCGTGAAAGGCATTCCGCACCGCATCCTCGCCTCGACACGGAATGTTCTCTCCTCTGACCATGTGCCAGTTGTTTTTGACGTCGACCTCGACCCACTTCAGTTACCCAGGCGTGGGGTGTCACTCTCTGGAGTCAACTGGGATCTCTTTCGCCACACCCTGACCGAGTCCCTAGCTGGGATGCCACCTGTAGACGACGCGGAAGCTGAGGATTCCCTCCTCCACTTCACGGACGCCGCCCTCGCCGCAGTCAATGAAGCGGCTCCGCCCAGACGCGAGCGCCAGGACCAATCTCGACAGCTGCCCCCCGATCTCCTTGCACAAATTGCCGAGAAGAACAGAGTGTACCGCGAATGGCAGCGTACACGGAACCCCGCCACCAAACGGCAACTCAACCGTATGCGGCGCGAAATCACGGTGGCTGTGGACAATCACCGCAACCGGGAGTGGGCTAGCCGTGTGGCGACTCTTCAGCTTGACGACGGGTCTGCCTGGAGGACCGCGAAACACTTCCTACGGCGAACGCAGCGTATGCCGCCTCTCCGAACTGCAACCGGAACTGTCTGTGAACCAAACGCGAAGGCTGATGCCCTCGCCGATGTTTTTGAAGAAAACTTCAAGCCTGTCGAGGATCCACTGGACGCAGCACATGAAGAGATGGTCGCTGCCCGGCTCCCTCGCTATCTGGAAACGGAGGGCGATGATGACATAGAGGCCACAACTCCTGAAGAAGTCTCGGCGGCTCTGAAGGCCCTCAATCCAAAGAGAGCTGCAGGCCCTGACGACGTCTCCACTGCCATGCTGAAACAACTGCCTGAGGACGCCTCTACTCACCTGGCTGCAATCTTCAACAAGATCTTTCGCACCGGTCACTTTCCCCTGCAGTGGAAGCATGCTGAGATCGTGGCTATTCCTAAGATGGGAAAAGATCTCCGGCAGCCGAAGAGCTATCGCCCGATTAGTCTGCTGCCTGCCATCTCGAAAGTTTTCGAGCGCATCTACCTGAAGAGGCTACAGCAACACGTCACCGCCGAAGCTCTACTCCCAGATGCCCAGTTCGGCTTCCGTAAGGGCCACTCTACGGAGCACCAACTTCTCCGACTCGTGGAGGAAGCCTTCGATTCCCTGGAGAGGCGCGAATACTTCGGAGCAGTCTTCCTTGATGTCTCGCGCGCTTTTGACAGCGTCTGGCACGATGGGCTGCTCTTCAAACTTCTCGAAATGGGGGTCCCTGGATCCCACATCCGTCTGCTACGGTCCTTCCTCGATGGACGGACTTTTCACGTCCGTGCAGAAACTGGCCTGTCGACAGTCCGTCCCATCAGAGCGGGCGTGCCACAAGGGTCGGTCTTGGGGCCGATCCTGTACACGCTCTACACGGCTGATACGCCGACGGTCCCTCGTGTGCATCTAGCACTGTACGCCGACGACACTGCGCTATACTCACGAAGTATGCGCGCGGACACACTTCGCCAGAGGTTGCAGCACACTGTCGACACCCTAGCCGATTGGGCCGTCAAGTGGAAACTGCAGTTCAATGGCGCCAAGACGCAATTTTTCATTGCAACCCGTCGTGTCATCCCAGCCGCTCTGCCCCCACTCGTCGTTGGAGGCAATCCTGTCAACTGGCGACCGACAGCGCAGTATCTTGGGGTCACCATAGATCGCCGCCTCACTTGGGGCCCACACGTGAAGGGCGTCGTAAACAAAGCAAGGGGTCGACTTCTCCAGCTCTACCCCCTGCTCAACCCGACGTCGACTCTTCCTCCGCGACTGGGCGTCACGTTGTACAGGGCGCTAATCCGCCCTGTTTTCGATTACGCGGCTGTCGTCTGGGGGAATGCGGCAGCCGACCACCTGAAGAAACTACAATCTCTGCAGAACAGGGCTCTCCGCCTCGCGCTGCACCTGCCGCGGGACTTCCCATCTGGACCACTGCACGACCTCGCTGAGGTCCGCAAAGTCAAGGACCACGTCCGTATGGTTGCCCGCCGCTTCTACGAACAGGCGCGGCAATCCGAGAACCGGTACATACGCTCTCTGGGGCAGAAGATACGGCGCAATGCCAACACACGCTGGCCCCAGCTCCTTACGGCATAGGCTGTAACTGAAGAAGAAGACACAGTGGAAACAACCAGAAGCCAATCACCTCTAGAAGACGCACCACCAGAATAAATAGGAGGCAAAACATGTATATGTTGTGAACTCCGCTTTACTCGAAGACTGAAGTTTCTTCGCGAAGAAGCCACGCAGTGTGCTGGGCGCAGACCGACCAGTCGTCGCTCCGGCAGCGCGCAGAGATGTCGTGGGCGCGCCCGGAGTTCCGAGGATCGCTGAGCAGAGCTATGGGTGTGGCGGATCGCCGTTCGACCGGGCCCGCTCGGTCGACGGCCCCATCCGGCCCCCCAAATACGACGACTGGAGAAGTTGGCGTGGCAGACCGCCGTCCGGAGGAGCGTGCTCCCCAGACGGCCCCGTCTGACCCGCCGTCTACGACGACTCGGCCACCGAACCAGGACCTCGAGTCGGGAGAAGATGACGATGTCATCGTCAACTTGGCAGATTTCCTGCCCGCGAAGAACGGGCAAAGTACATCAGCCAGCGCACCGCATCTCCCAGAGGGCGGGCGGCGCAAACGGCCGATGTCCACTGCTCAAGTCGGCGCCAGAAAGGCAGTGAAGAAGAAGAGACAACCTACTGTCTCTACCACGGGAGGCAGAAGACGCGCCATCCGTGACGACAGCGTGGTAGGCGCCACCTGGACGACCGTTTCGTCCCGACGGGCGGCCAGACCCAGGGCGACGCCTTCCCCGCCTCCCACATCGACTGCAAACCGCTTCGGCGCGCTTGCAGACGACGAGAGGCCGGAGCAGCCAACGACCTCGCAGACGGCGCCCACGACCGCTGCACAGGTTGGCTGCTCAGACGACGAAGAAGAGACGGCCCCCACCACCGGGCAGTCTCATCGACGGCCGCCGCCGATAGTCTTTGAGGTGGCCAAAGACTACAAGCGTTTCCTGCAGCTCGTCAGGCAGTGGACGACTGCCGATTTCACGCTGCGAGCTGCTTCTGGGAACCTTGTGCGGCTGCAAGTTAGTAATACGCAGGACTACATGAAGGTGACGTCGGAGGCGTCGAACCAGGGCCTGCACTGGTACACGCACGCCGCCGTCCCCGAGAGGCTGTTAAAGGTGGTCGTCAAGGGCTTCCCCATGGCGGCTGAACCTGACCTGCTAAAAGAAGAGCTGGCGGACCTTGACTTTCACGTCAGGAACGTGACGCGGGTCAAGTCCCACGTCAGCCATAAAGAGTCGCCTTCTCTGCTGGTGATTGCCACCGACACACCGGAGAACAGGCGGCTCTTCGAGCTGAAGAAGGTGGCCAACACATCGGTCACCGCGGAGGGCCTCAAGCAGAAGAGGGGGCTCGTCCAGTGCTTCCGCTGCCAGGGGATGGGACACGTGGCTCGCCACTGTTCCTTTCCCGAGGCATGCGTGAAGTGCGCAGGCCCCCACGCAAGTGGGCTATGCCCACTTCCCAGGACGCACACACCCAAGTGTGCTAACTGCGGCGGCCCGCATGTGGCGAGTTATCGTGGCTGTGAAGTGTTCAAAGCTGCGATTGCTCGCCAGCGCGGGCAGCCAGCACAGAAGTTTGCCGGCCGCTCCCTCCGCCGTCCGCGCCCAGGCGCAAAACCGGCGAGGCGGCAGGCAACAGCGACTACTCAGAGGACAACCGCAGGCGCTAACAACGTCCCCACAACGGCGGGGAACAGAAGAAGGCGCATCCGCGCCAACAAACGTGCCCGAGAGGGCACGCCTGAAGCTGAGCGCGATTCCCCCCACAAGGGGAAATTGCGCAAAGGAGACGCCACAGCAACGGACGGTGGCAAGAGTGGCAACACGACTGTCACCGCCCGTCAACCTGCTGCGCCAAGGCGAGACGCTGCACCTGCAGCGAATGAAGACATACTGGCAGCAGCAGTCTCCGCACTGTCTGTGGCGATCGACAAGGTAGCAAGCCTTGCCGACACGCTGCAGCGAGTTGCGGAGGCCATGCTGACGGCCACACAAGCGGCGGCTAAGCAGCAGCCGAAGTGAGGCGCTCCCTGCGCCGTCCGCGCCGGGAGGAGTGCAGTCGGTCCGCCGAGGGCCAACACCGTTGTCCGCACAAGCGGCCAACACAGAAGGCAATTAAACCTGAAAAGGGCAACTAGAAGACAAGAATAAAAAGAGAAGAACCGAAGAAAAACAACTAGTCGAAAGAAGATATGGAGGCAATGCAGGGGAAGCCTGCAAGTACTCCGGCCACCAGGGTTAGATGGCAAACCCTGAAGAAGATGCTCTAGCTGGGCGCAGACCGTAGCCGACTCGCCAGCCGCTGCAGCTGCTGTTTGTGCACGTTTTGCTTTGCCCGAGGAAGGAAGGATGACAGGCCGCGGCAAGGGAGGAAAGGGGCTCGGCAAGGGTGGCGCCAAGCGGCACCGCAAGGTGTTGCGCGACAACATCCAGGGCATCACGAAGCCCGCCATCCGCCGCCTGGCTCGCAGGGGCGGCGTGAAGCGCATCTCTGGTCTGATCTACGAGGAGACCCGCGGGGTGCTGAAGGTGTTCCTGGAGAACGTGATCCGCGACGCGGTGACGTACACTGAGCACGCCAAGCGCAAGACTGTGACGGCCATGGACGTGGTGTACGCCCTGAAGAGGCAGGGGCGCACCCTGTACGGTTTCGGCGGTTAGGCTGCGTCGCAGCGGGCGCTGGCCTTCCCGCGGCCGTGCTTGTGGGTGGGAGAGACTAGAAAACGGCCCTTTTCAGGGCCACCACACTGTTCGGAAGTTGAAAAGTGCGAAAGAGTCTGTGTTGTTGTTGCTGCGTGTGTGCGCTGTGTTGTTTGTTTGTTTCTTTCTTTCTTTCCGTTTGAGCGACGTGATGTGACTGGGAGGGGAGAAGGAAAGGAAACGTGTCATGTGGCTGGCTGTGTGTGGAGCTGCTTCGTTTGTGTGTTTGTTATTGTGTGTCTTTGTATCGATCGCGACGGAGATGGCGGGCTGTGTGTTGTTGTGCGAGAGGCGGTGATTATTTGCTTGCGTGGTTTGGCTCTGTGTGTTTGTTTGCGGCGGCGGCGTTGGGGTTTCCGAGGCAAGGCGTGTGGGCATAGGCGGCCGGATCAGCTGTTTCGTTCGTGTCGACGGCCGTTGCGCGCGGGAGTGGAGGGCGGTGTGTCGACACGCCTCCCTTTAACAATGGTCATTATTGCTGCCGTTGTCGGTTTGGAAGGCGACTGCGACCGTGCAAAATGTGTGTGTGTGTGTGTGTGTGTTTTGGGCCACACGGGCTGTGTGGACGACAAGATGGCGGACGTGCGCCGGCGGCGGCTGTGCTGTGACGGTGCAAAGTTAAAACAAAACAAGGTGCGGCGAGGACGACTGAAATTTTGCTTTGGACGTAGGTTTGTGTGGTGGCCCTGAAAAGGGCCGATTGTTGTGGGCCGAGCCGGCAAAGCGCGTTGCGTGCAGGGGAGCACGCGGCGGCTGCGATTGCCTGGCCTCCTTTAGGCCTTCTTCTCGGTCTTCTTTGGCAGCAGGACGGCCTGGATGTTGGGCAGGACACCACCCTGTGCGATGGTGACGCCCGACAGGAGCTTGTTGAGCTCCTCGTCGTTGCGGATGGCAAGCTGCAGGTGGCGCGGGATGATGCGCGTCTTCTTGTTGTCGCGGGCCGCGTTTCCGGCCAGCTCGAGCACCTCAGCCGCGAGGTACTCCATGACGGCGGCGAGGTAGACGGGCGCCCCGGCGCCGACGCGCTCTGCGTAGTTTCCCTTGCGCAGGAGGCGGTGGATTCTGCCGACCGGGAACTGGAGCCCAGCCCTGCTTGAGCGGGACTTTGACTTGCCCTTGACTTTGCCTCCCTTTCCGCGTCCGGACATGGCGATGGGCTAGCGACGGTGCACACGAAACGGAAACGAAAACGACCGGTGCGAGCGGCAGCGAGTCGAGCAGCGGAGTGCGTGCCGGCGCACTCACTCACTCACTCACTCAAAATCACAGACATCATCTGTCTGGAGATGGGGGAGGCTAAGCAGCGTGGCTGCTGTTCCTCCTTTATCAGCGCTGTTGTCATCTTTGTGGCCTCTCGGTGGAAATGGCCTCTGGCTACCTCGCTGAGTTTAATCGAGCGAAGTAGTCGGCTGCTGCTTGATCTTCTGGGGCAGCCGGGGTGGGGGTGCTTTATGGGCTCGGGTGCGGCGGCCGGTTGCGCGCGCGCCCCATTGGTCGGCGGCCGCAACAGGGCGAGCTGGTAAAGGTGCGGCGGCGGCTGGCGGCGGGTGCCACTGTGTGGGGAGACGCTGACTAGAGCGGAGCGCTTGCTACTGGTGTTGCTGCTGCCGTACGTTGGTTCGAGATGCCGCCCAAGACTAGCGGGAAGGCCGCCAAGAAGGCTGGCAAGGCGCAGAAGAACATTTCGAAGGGCGACAAGAAGAAGAAGCGCAAGAGGAAGGAGAGCTATGCCATCTACATCTACAAGGTGCTGAAGCAGGTGCACCCTGACACGGGCATCTCGTCGAAGGCGATGAGCATCATGAACAGCTTCGTGAACGACATTTTCGAGCGCATTGCGGCCGAGGCTTCTCGCCTGGCGCACTACAACAAGCGCTCGACCATCACGTCCCGCGAGATCCAGACCGCTGTGCGGCTGTTGCTGCCTGGCGAGCTGGCCAAGCACGCCGTGAGCGAGGGCACGAAGGCGGTGACCAAGTACACGAGCTCCAAGTAAGGAGGTGGCTCTGGAATGGAAGGAAGGATGGAGAAGGCTCCTCCGTTGCGAGAGCGGCAAAACGGCCCTTTTCAGGGCCACCAACTTGCCTTTTGCGGGAAGGGCGGAATTGTTGTTGTTGTTTGTGTGTGTGGACGGCTGTGATGTATGTGTGCATTTTGATTGTGGGTGGGGGGGCGCGTCAAAGCGTGTTGCGCGGGGTACGGCCACGAGGTTGGTCGCCGTGGCGTGGAATGGTGGCACGCCTCGTTGGCGTGGTTTTTGACCCATTGGTGTTGTTGGGGTGTGTGTGTGTGTTACCCGTCTGCGAGGGGGGACAGTGCGATCGGCGACTTTTGTGTCACCGTAACGACGGCCGTTTGCGGGTTTGTTTTTTTGCACATCATACATGGCGAGGGTGAAATGTGAAATGTTTTTGTTTTGTTTTTTTGCCGCCCACTATTCCCTTTGCTGTACGCCGAGTTTGACAATGGTGCGACGTAACTGCAGCGTGGAGGTGTGTGAGTGACGTTGAAATGAACGTGCCATTAAGACGCATTGTTGTTGTATTGTACTGTACGTGTACGGCGACACGCACGATGATGTACCATTCGACTCTGATGTTTGATAGCCGTGTCTGACTGATTGCGTACGACGCACGCACACCGATGTCGTCATTCAAGATGCACGCTAGACGACGACGGCGGCGGCGGCGGTGGTCGTTTGTTTGGCGAATGTCTGTACACGTGTTTGTCTGTGTCCATCCGGTATGTATTTGTTTGTTTGAAAGTGTTTTGTGTGTCGGTGACGTGGTCCGATCCGTCGCCCCCTGAGTAACTGTCGATCGGCGCGATAGACCGGCGTCACGCAACTGAACCGAAGTCTTGGGCACACCCGTCATACTGTTGTACACCGTCGCGCTGAGAACGGTAACGAAAGGTTGACGTTGATCGGTCGAATGTCTGGGCAGAACGTGAGGAATGAGGCAAGAGTGCAAGGAGGGGGGGCAAAAGAGAGAGGAAGGGAAAAAGGGGAGAAACGCATTCGTAGAGCAACGGAACGTTCCCGTGTCGGAGGCGTATTGGAGCCGCACTGAAATGCGTTTAACGGCGGCGCGGCTGCAAGTGTCTGCCGTGGTGAACGTTACCTTTGACGGCTGCATTGGGCTTTGCCTTTGCTTTCGCTTTCGCTTTCGCGTTCGCTTTCGCTTTCCCGGATGTACGTAACGTTTGTTGATATGGTTCTGAGGAAGAGTGTATGACAGTGCCGTGCCGTCCATGTTCGTGTGCCCTCCCATTGTGTGTATGCTATTGTCTGTGTACTTGAATGATGTATGTAGGTGTTAGTGGACATGTTTTACCAGTGGGGGGAAATGGATCGTCGATAGTTGCCGTCACTCTGTCACGGTCGAGATGACGCACCCTCCGTACAGAAAGGTGTCGAGAAAGTGAGTGTGTGTGTGCGTCCGTGAATTGGCAGCGTTTGGAGGTGGGCGTGCCCTGCATGTGGCCCGGAAAAGGCTGTTCGTTAGGCGGTAGTGTTGTGTGGACAGGGGAGGGGCATGCGTAACGCTGCTGGCATGGCATTTCGGGAGATGGGAGGGGGCAAACGAGGAAACGAGGAGCGGCGGCCAAAGACGGGACGGGGAGGGGCGCGGTGTGGGTGGCTTGCGCCTGTGCTCGGCGTTGTGGTTTGTGCAAAAGAGGAGGAGAAAAACAATGTGAGTTGCCAGGGAGGGGAGCGGTGTTGTGTTGTGGTTGTCAGTGAACGTGGCGAGACGGGCGGATGCGCGGAGGGGCGGGGGCGGCGCATTTCGCCGGTGCCGTGCCGTGCCGTGCCTGAAAGCCGCGTGGTCGCTGTGTTGTTGGTGGCGTGGGGGCGAGGAGAGTACCGTACGGGTGTGCTTGTGCGCCGGAAATGGCACACTGCGCCCGCCCGTCTTGGAGGCTGATGGCTGTGGTGTGGAAATGGGGCGCGGTGATGTTGAAGCACAGAAAAGAAACCAAGAAAACGGAAGGCGTGATGCGGCGGTGGTGGTGAGAGCGGGAAAAACAAAACAAAAGAAAAAAAACAACAAAAAAAAAGAAGGAAAAACAACAAGAAACAAAAAAGAAAACAAAAAGTCTATCAATATTAAAATGTAAATGGAAATGGACCCAGGTATAACCTCCCTGCACAAATAGCAGAGAGTCCGATGATAATAAAAATGTGCCAGAATGTTAACGTCCCTACAAAACAAACCCAACGATAATATTAATGAAAGAGTGAACCGTATGTAACATTGCAACAGACATAATGAAACCTGATAAATTGTATAAGGGCAGCAGCCGTTGACCTTTGGCCCTGTATTCAGAATAAAAAGAGCCAAAGATCGTTACCCCAATGAAAAAGACACTGAAACACGTATGTAACATAGTAGCGATGGCGAGACATTGTAGCATCTGTGACCAGAGAGTTTGCGCTGGACTGCGCGAGTGTTGCGAGCGGTTCTCAGTCAGTCAGTCAGTCTGTGTAGTTGAGGGCTGTACTCTGTCAGTAGTCGTCGCGTGCAGTACGCTAATAGTCGTCATGCAGAGCGGTCGGTCAGTAGTAGCAGCCGAGTGCGGTTGTGTGATGTAGGCGGTCGGCAACACTGGTCAAGATGGTGAATAAGGTATACTGTTAATTGATATAATCGTTAGATAATGAGAAATTGTATTTATTGTAATTATTCTCCAACAAGTTCCCCAATAATAATTTTTATTTCAAAAGCATTTTTCAAACATTTAATCTTTTATTGAACTAAAGAGTTCGTTCCACTTCTTTGAAGAAAAATGTCACTAAAATCACAAAGAAAGAGAATATTATTATTTGCAATGCAGTTCCTCCAAGCGCTGCGCAACAACCAGAGCAGAAATGTGACATCCATTTATTCGGAGGTAAGACTTTTAATTCTGATTGTTTTGCACAGGGCCAAAGACCGATATTTCGGTTTAATTGAAGTTTCTTGTCACTGAACGGACTTTTGTAAATGTTGTGTGAAGACTTTATATTTGAGTCAGATTGCGAATTGCACATTTTTGTTGCCATTTTCAATACCTCTCATTGTGGGCGAGGTTACAATTAGCGCAATGTCCATTAGCATCCGTAAATAACATTGTCCATTATTTTAAATATTGCTGGGAGGTTACAACACACACACACACAAAACAAAAAACAAAAAAAAACAAAAAATTGCATTTATATCCGCTCCTCAATTGTAGATACCCCTTACACAGCTGTGTGCAATGAATGAGTGCTGGCTGGTAATTAATTGCACTCCTTGGAGGGAAATGCCATAGGAAGTAGTCTTTAAAAAGTGAATGTTTTTCGTTAAGAGACAAAAGTTACTTTAGAAAAAAAGTAATAGTGGGGCTTTTGTTGTTGAACAAAATAAGTACAATGAACATACGTTATCAGATTTGCGCAATGCAGCGTCACACCACCTTTTGATTATAACACAATATACTATACATCGTCCCGAACCGTGACCAGAGTCGCGAGACGAGCAGAGCACGCCGCCGACGCCCGCTCAGTACAACCGTCCACCCGCTACTACTGTCGACCGACTACTACCTCTCCCGACTCGCGCTACAATATATATAACAACTGTTCCTGGCGACCCGGTGCGTGCAACTACTGTCGTCTGGCGCGGTCCAAGCGCCGACTAGCAGCGATAAAGAACTCTCTGGTCAGACAGAGATGCTGTCATGCCTCGCCATCGCTCTGGTAATGAATACATACGTGGTGCAGCGTGCGTACCACCGGAACACGCAGTGGCGGAGCCAAAGACTGTGTTGTCGAGGTCGAGTGCGAGTGGGAAGAGAGGCAGCGTCGGCACGGAGATGCAAGCGAGCGCGAGACGCACGGGGGCTGCGGCGTGGCGCGTTTGCGGTCGGCGCCTTTGGTGGCAACGGCCGGGACAAGCAGCGGTGTATGGTGTGGTGCGGGGCGGACAGGGGCGGCGGTGGACGGGGAGGAGGCGGCGCGACGACGGCATGGGGGCGAAAACGGGACGGGGGACGGCGGATGTTGAGAGGCGTCACGCGCGGACAGGACACAGACACAGAGACACACAGATTGGAAAGGGAGGGTGCGCGGTAGTAGTTGGGAATGTGCGTACCGTGCGGGATGGGAGTGGGCGAGGAACACGGTCGTGGCCCCTGTTTTGGGTGCGTGTGATGACGTCGGTGTGTTGTGGGAAGGGAAGGTGCTGTGGCGGCGGCGCGTAATGGGCGTAGGCCGAAAAGAGAAAGGAACGTGGGCAGTGTGTTGGCAAGCGTCGGTTCGACTGCGACGTTGATGGGCAGGGCAGGGCAAGGTTAATGGTGGTAGGAGTAGGCGTGTGGGCGCAAAAAATCTGCCGCTGCAGGCGGTGCCGTAACCGCCATGGCGGGAAGGAGAGAGGGCCAAAGAAAGAAAGAAAGAAAGAAGAAAACAAAAAAAAAAAAAGGAGGGGGGGGGGCGAAAGTGGAGAGGCGGTGGTGTGAGAAGGGCGGGGGCGGAAGGAAGGCAGGAAGGACAAGAGGCGAGGCGACGGCTTGCTTTGTGTATCGGTCGGTCTCTGGCTATGCTTCGTTTTCTGCAGCAGGGTCGGTGCGCGGCGTGGCTCGCGGCAGTGGGAACGCCTGGTGGCTGGACGGCCAGCAATGCGGTTGGATGGGCGGCCACAGCACCGCACCTGTGCCCGAGGAGGAGACGCTGGCGGCGGGCCCTGAGGTGAGGCCGGCTCGGCTGGGGCTGTGGATGTGTAGGTGTGCGCCGCTGCTGCAACAACGAGTAAAACGCGAGAAGAAGGGATGGCGGTAGAGAGGAAAAAAAGAAAAAGGTCGTGTTGTGTTGATGCGCAGGCAGACGCGTACAGAGGGACGAGCCCGGTCTGCAGCAGGGTGTGGCCGTGCCGAGTGCAGAGCAGCGGCGGCTCGGTTCGGTTCGGCCCGGCCCGGCGGGCCGCGCTGTTGTCGCGGACGTGAGCGCCCCCTGGCGGGTGGCCGGAGGCGGCGCGGCGTGTTGGACGTGTGGCTGGTGGCAGTGCACAATTTGCGAGTGGCTGGCGGTGTGGTGTGGCGGTTGGCGCGTCGGGCGGCGGAGAGGTATGTGTTGCGGGCGCCCTTTGCTGCGCTGCGTCGTTGCGTGTGCCGTACAGGGCGGGCGCTTGTCGACTGTGTGGGCGGTGTGGCGAATTGGCGTGAAACGGCTGCCGAGAGGTGTGTGGTAGCGAGCCGGTCGGTGGTGTCAGTGCGAAGGGGAATGTGCGTGCGTTTGGCGGTTTCGGTGTGCTTTTTGCGGCGTGAGAGTGGGAATTAGTGGGGCCGGCTGTTGTGTTGGTTCCTTGTGTCTTGTGTCGCGTAGCTTGATGGCAACGTGGAAGGACGCCGGTTTCGTTTCGAGCCTTGCGTGTGGTTGTCGACGTTGACTGGTTGGCGTGTGCCGATGCACGTGCATGTGTGGGTCGCGAGTGCGTTTTTGGCTGGCTGTGTGTGTGTGTGTGTGTTTTGGGGGGGAAGGGGGAGGCGGTGGTGAAAGTGCAGTCGTTGCCACGGGCGTCGTCGGGTGGGGCTGGGGCTGTGCGTCGTGGCGGAAAGGTGGTAGGTTGCGGGAAGCGAGCCCGTCGTTGACGGTGTCGCGTGAGTTGTGAATCGAGTGGGGCGCGGGGCGCGGGACAGGAGCAGCGTGCCGCTGCGTCGTGGTCGTCAGCAGAGGCTGTGCGTGTGCTTGTCCTTTTTGTGGGCGGTTCGTGCGAGGCGTTTTTGTTTTGTGTTGCCCTAGTTGTTAGTTTATTTTGTTTGTGTTTGTTATTTTGAGACGACGACTGGTTGGTGGCGTGCGCGCGAAGTGGCGGTGTGCGCTTCCCGTGTCGTTTGTGTTGTTTGGTTTTTTTGTTTTTGTGTGTTTTTGTTTTTTTTTTTTTTTTTTTTTTTTTTTTTTTTTGCACTGGGCCCCGGTGGGTGGGTGCGTGTGTGTCGATTGCCGGCTGGCGAAAGGTGCGCCATCGGCGGGGTGGGTCGCCGGCACAAGTAGAGGCGGCGGCGTTGTTGCTGTTGTTGTGTGGTGTTTGTTTTGTTCGGCTGTGTCGGCGAGCTGTGTTGCGGTGCGTGTGAATGGTGGTGCAAAAGTGCTGGCGTTGGGGCTGCGACTGCGACGGCGACGGCGGCGAGCCGCGGGCGCGCCATTGATAGTGATGTTGTGAACAGCGGCTGTGTACGGTAGTGGTGTTGTTGTAGCACGACGTGCATCCGGGCCGGCGCGGAAAGCGCAGTTGCGGGCGGTTGCCCTTCGGTGCCAGCCATGTCGCGTGAGCGGCGGGTTGCTCTGGTGTCGACACGTGGTGCTCTGGGTTGTTGTGTGGTGCCCTTTGGCCGGTGGGGGTGGTTCGCGTGTGTCTCGTTCGCGCTCGGTGTCTGGTCGTGGTCGTGCTGCTCCCCCGTCTGTCGGCGGTTTCCGACGTCGTCTGTACGTTTTTGTTCGTTTGCGGCGTGCCTGCCGACGTCGTCCCGTCGCGACCTTTCAACCGAAAGTGTGGCGCCCGAAGGTGAACGAACGTAACCCTGACCTCGGCGCTTTACGCTGAGCCGAGCGAACCGAACCGAACCTAACCTGTGGTGTGGCGAGGTGAGCTCAGCCTGTGAGCCCCTAACGTCTACGTAAGGTAAGCTGTCCGGCTCACGCCTCACGTTTTTGAACGCTTTTTTAACCTACGTTTGACGCTTCTTAACCTAGCACTGACCCCTTAACCTAACGTGTAACCTAACCTAACCTAACCTAACCTAACCTAACCTAACCTAACCTAACCTAACCTCTGACGCCTGACGTGTTTGAATGCTTAACCTAAGTTTGACGCTTAACCTAACCCAAGTCCCCTTAACCTAACCCACGTCCACCTAACCTAACCTAACCTAACGTAGACGTGTAAACGTAATGTGTAACGCGTAACGTGTAAGGTCGGCTGTCGTGTGTGCTTGACGGCAGATTGGGTTGGTCTGTAGATTCGGATTGCGGTTTGCCTCGGTCGAGGGGTTGGGTCGGAAGCGGCGAGGGGCGGCGGCGCCTGTTGCGCAGGCGGCGTCCGTTTGCGGCGGGCAATTGTTGAGAAACGGCTGTGAATGTTGGCGGGCGAGAGGAGGAGGACGGCGCGCGATGTGGCCCGACGGCTGCGGGCCGATCGGGAAACGGCGGGAGGGCGACGGAAGGCGATGGGGCGGCGGAGGCGCGTTTGCACGGCCGTCATCGCCGCACGCCTCGGCTTGTGTGGCTGTGGCGCCGGCCGCGCTGGCCGGGCTGCCGCGGCGACGGTGTGGGAGTTTTGCCGAAGGTTTGGCCATTGTGGCGGGTCGTCGGCTGGGGCTGTGGGGGCGGCATTTGGGCGGGGGCGGCGATTCTCGGCGGGCCGACCCAGGCTGTAGCGCGCGGTAGCTGCAGTTTGGCCGTGGTTTGCGGCGCTGCCGTGGCGACTGGTTGGCGACTGTGGTGTGGCTGTGTGTAGCCCCATCCTCGGTGGTTTGAAAGGCGCGGGCGGTTGTGGCGCAGGTTTGGGGCTGCTCCGCACAGGCTGTCGGACGTTGGGCGGTAGCAAGCGCGGGAGGCGCGGCGCGGCGGCGCGCAGAGTGGCGGCCGCTCTCTCGGCCGTCCGCGCCCGCCCGCGACACTGGCTGGGCCTTGTGATTCTCTGCTCTGCTGCTGTGCTGTGCTTGCGTGCCTGCCTGCCGTCCCGCTCGCTCTCGCTGTGTGTTACGCGCGTCGTCGAAATGGCAGATCAGGCGGCTACGAACGAGACTGCTGCGGCACCCGCCGCCACCGGCACTACGAAGAAGGCCAAGTCTGCGTCGTCTGCGAAGAAGCCGCGCGCCAAGCCTGCGCACCCGCGCACCTCTGAGATGGTGACGGCCGCCATCAAGAGTCTGAAGGAGCGCGGCGGGTCGTCGCTGCAGGCGATCAAGAAGTACATAGCCGCGCACTACAAGCTGGACGCGGAGAAGCTGGCGCCGTTTATCAAGAAGTACCTCAAGTCGGCCGTCGTGGCGGGCGAGCTGGTGCAGACGAAGGGGAAGGGCGCGTCCGGCTCGTTCAAGCTTGCCGGCGCCGGCGGCGGGGGGGCGGCCGAGGGCGGCAAGGCTCGTGCTGGCGGTGCCAAGAAGAAGCGCGCCGCTCCGGCCAGCAAGGAGAAGAAGGGCGCCCGTGCGGCCGGCGCAAAGAAGGCTGGTGGCGTGAAGGCGGCGACCGGTCGGAAGGCGGGCGCCGCCAAGAAGGCGTCTGCGGCGTCGGCCGCGCCCGCGGGTGCGAAGAAGGCGGCTGCGGCCAAGCCGGCCAAGGCCAAGTCGCCGTCGAAGGCGAAGAAGGCCGCCAAGGTTCCGACGAAGAAGCCGAAGGCGCCGCGCCCGAAGAAGGCGACGACGCCGTCTAAGGCGAAGGCTTCGCCCAAGAAGAAGAAGTAGAGTAGAGGAGAAAGAGATGGGAGAAAGGAAGGGTTTGGCGCTTGACTCCGTCGTCCCCACCCCCCGTCGTCGTCTAGTGGCGCGCAAGAGACGCGCGGCCCAAAACGGCCCTTCTCAGGGCCATCAAAGCACGTCGGGGAAGGTTTTGATTGTCGTGTTGCGTTTGGTGTGGGTGTCTGTCTGGCGTTTCTGTATGCCCGTGGGGATGCTGTTTGCGTGCCGTGGTGGTTGGATTGCGGGGGTCGGTGGCGGGTGTGGGCGGCGGTAGCGGTAAGCGGTGTTGTTGTTGTCGTGGTTGATTGTCGCCGTGTTTGTGGCGGCGGCCGACGGTTGGTTTTTCTGTCACGTTGTTTTGTTTGAATACGTTGGTTGGCTTGCCTGCGTTCGTTCGTCTCGGATGTCTGTCTTGTCGAGTCGTGTCTGGTCTTTGTTTTGTTTTGTTCCTTTGTGTGTGTGTGTGTGTGTTATGTTTTGCAACGGGGGGCACGTTGAGATGTGGAAGGAGTCGGCGGGGATTTCGGTGGCGCGTAGAGCGAGCGAGCGCGCGCGCCTGCCTGGCCGTTGGCCGTCGGAGTGGAGTGCGGGTTTTTTTTGTTTTCGAAACGAAAGCGGCGGCCGGCCAGCCACCCGTGCGGTGTGACGTCGGCCGTTGGGTATTGTGCGCTTTGAGCGCCGGGGAGGGATGATGTGTGATTGTTGCGCGCTGCTAGCAGGCAGGCAGAGTGAGCGGGTGTGGCGGACGGACGGGAAGTGGTGGTTTTTTTTTGTTTTTGGGTTGCGGGGCGAGAGGCAGGCGACCGACAAAGTTTGCTCGCGACGGAGAGATGTTAGTGGCCCTGAAAAGGGCCGTTTTTGTTTGTGCGGTGCGGTGCCGCGGCGCGGTTTAGGCGCGCTCGCCGCGGATGCGGCGCGCGAGCTGGATGTCCTTGGGCATGATGGTGACGCGCTTGGCGTGGATTGCGCACAGGTTGGTGTCTTCGAAGAGGCCGACGAGGTAGGCCTCGCTGGCCTCCTGCAGGGCCATGACTGCGGAGCTCTGGAAGCGCAGGTCGGTCTTGAAGTCCTGGGCGATCTCGCGCACTAGGCGCTGGAATGGCAGCTTGCGGATGAGCAGCTCTGTGCTCTTCTGGTAGCGCCTGATTTCTCGCAGGGCGACGGTGCCCGGCCTGTAGCGGTGGGGCTTCTTGACGCCTCCGGTGGCGGGCGCGCTCTTCCTCGCCGCCTTGGTGGCGAGCTGTTTGCGCGGCGCCTTTCCGCCGGTGGACTTGCGGGCCGTTTGCTTTGTGCGGGCCATGGCGGTAGCGGTAGCGGTAGCGGTAGCGGAGCGGCGTGCGTGGAGGTTAGGTGCGGCGCGGCGTCCGGTGCTGCCTTGACAACGGGCCCGCGCGCCTCCGTGCTGCGCTTATATGCCCTCGGTTGCGCGTGGTGGGGGGAGGGCGGGCCAGAGTCTATATAGGGGGGCGGCGGGCGCGCTGGGCGCAGACCGTAGCCGACTCGCCAGCCGCTGCAGCTGCTGTTTGTGCACGTTTTGCTTTGCCCGAGGAAGGAAGGATGACAGGCCGCGGCAAGGGAGGAAAGGGGCTCGGCAAGGGTGGCGCCAAGCGGCACCGCAAGGTGTTGCGCGACAACATCCAGGGCATCACGAAGCCCGCCATCCGCCGCCTGGCTCGCAGGGGCGGCGTGAAGCGCATCTCTGGTCTGATCTACGAGGAGACCCGCGGGGTGCTGAAGGTGTTCCTGGAGAACGTGATCCGCGACGCGGTGACGTACACTGAGCACGCCAAGCGCAAGACTGTGACGGCCATGGACGTGGTGTACGCCCTGAAGAGGCAGGGGCGCACCCTGTACGGTTTCGGCGGTTAGGCTGCGTCGCAGCGGGCGCTGGCCTTCCCGCGGCCGTGCTTGTGGGTGGGAGAGACTAGAAAACGGCCCTTTTCAGGGCCACCACACTGTTCGGAAGTTGAAAAGTGCGAAAGAGTCTGTGTTGTTGTTGCTGCGTGTGTGCGCTGTGTTGTTTGTTTGTTTCTTTCTTTCTTTCCGTTTGAGCGACGTGATGTGACTGGGAGGGGAGAAGGAAAGGAAACGTGTCATGTGGCTGGCTGTGTGTGGAGCTGCTTCGTTTGTGTGTTTGTTATTGTGTGTCTTTGTATCGATCGCGACGGAGATGGCGGGCTGTGTGTTGTTGTGCGAGAGGCGGTGATTATTTGCTTGCGTGGTTTGGCTCTGTGTGTTTGTTTGCGGCGGCGGCGTTGGGGTTTCCGAGGCAAGGCGTGTGGGCATAGGCGGCCGGATCAGCTGTTTCGTTCGTGTCGACGGCCGTTGCGCGCGGGAGTGGAGGGCGGTGTGTCGACACGCCTCCCTTTAACAATGGTCATTATTGCTGCCGTTGTCGGTTTGGAAGGCGACTGCGACCGTGCAAAATGTGTGTGTGTGTGTGTGTGTGTTTTGGGCCACACGGGCTGTGTGGACGACAAGATGGCGGACGTGCGCCGGCGGCGGCTGTGCTGTGACGGTGCAAAGTTAAAACAAAACAAGGTGCGGCGAGGACGACTGAAATTTTGCTTTGGACGTAGGTTTGTGTGGTGGCCCTGAAAAGGGCCGATTGTTGTGGGCCGAGCCGGCAAAGCGCGTTGCGTGCAGGGGAGCACGCGGCGGCTGCGATTGCCTGGCCTCCTTTAGGCCTTCTTCTCGGTCTTCTTTGGCAGCAGGACGGCCTGGATGTTGGGCAGGACACCACCCTGTGCGATGGTGACGCCCGACAGGAGCTTGTTGAGCTCCTCGTCGTTGCGGATGGCAAGCTGCAGGTGGCGCGGGATGATGCGCGTCTTCTTGTTGTCGCGGGCCGCGTTTCCGGCCAGCTCGAGCACCTCAGCCGCGAGGTACTCCATGACGGCGGCGAGGTAGACGGGCGCCCCGGCGCCGACGCGCTCTGCGTAGTTTCCCTTGCGCAGGAGGCGGTGGATTCTGCCGACCGGGAACTGGAGCCCAGCCCTGCTTGAGCGGGACTTTGACTTGCCCTTGACTTTGCCTCCCTTTCCGCGTCCGGACATGGCGATGGGCTAGCGACGGTGCACACGAAACGGAAACGAAAACGACCGGTGCGAGCGGCAGCGAGTCGAGCAGCGGAGTGCGTGCCGGCGCAGCCGGGGTGGGGGTGCTTTATGGGCTCGGGTGCGGCGGCCGGTTGCGCGCGCGCCCCATTGGTCGGCGGCCGCAACAGGGCGAGCTGGTAAAGGTGCGGCGGCGGCTGGCGGCGGGTGCCACTGTGTGGGGAGACGCTGACTAGAGCGGAGCGCTTGCTACTGGTGTTGCTGCTGCCGTACGTTGGTTCGAGATGCCGCCCAAGACTAGCGGGAAGGCCGCCAAGAAGGCTGGCAAGGCGCAGAAGAACATTTCGAAGGGCGACAAGAAGAAGAAGCGCAAGAGGAAGGAGAGCTATGCCATCTACATCTACAAGGTGCTGAAGCAGGTGCACCCTGACACGGGCATCTCGTCGAAGGCGATGAGCATCATGAACAGCTTCGTGAACGACATTTTCGAGCGCATTGCGGCCGAGGCTTCTCGCCTGGCGCACTACAACAAGCGCTCGACCATCACGTCCCGCGAGATCCAGACCGCTGTGCGGCTGTTGCTGCCTGGCGAGCTGGCCAAGCACGCCGTGAGCGAGGGCACGAAGGCGGTGACCAAGTACACGAGCTCCAAGTAAGGAGGTGGCTCTGGAATGGAAGGAAGGATGGAGAAGGCTCCTCCGTTGCGAGAGCGGCAAAACGGCCCTTTTCAGGGCCACCAACTTGCCTTTTGCGGGAAGGGCGGAATTGTTGTTGTTGTTTGTGTGTGTGGACGGCTGTGATGTATGTGTGCATTTTGATTGTGGGTGGGGGGGCGCGTCAAAGCGTGTTGCGCGGGGTACGGCCACGAGGTTGGTCGCCGTGGCGTGGAATGGTGGCACGCCTCGTTGGCGTGGTTTTTGACCCATTGGTGTTGTTGGGGTGTGTGTGTGTGTTACCCGTCTGCGAGGGGGGACAGTGCGATCGGCGACTTTTGTGTCACCGTAACGACGGCCGTTTGCGGGTTTGTTTTTTTGCACATCATACATGGCGAGGGTGAAATGTGAAATGTTTTTGTTTTGTTTTTTTGCCGCCCACTATTCCCTTTGCTGTACGCCGAGTTTGACAATGGTGCGACGTAACTGCAGCGTGGAGGTGTGTGAGTGACGTTGAAATGAACGTGCCATTAAGACGCATTGTTGTTGTATTGTACTGTACGTGTACGGCGACACGCACGATGATGTACCATTCGACTCTGATGTTTGATAGCCGTGTCTGACTGATTGCGTACGACGCACGCACACCGATGTCGTCATTCAAGATGCACGCTAGACGACGACGGCGGCGGCGGCGGTGGTCGTTTGTTTGGCGAATGTCTGTACACGTGTTTGTCTGTGTCCATCCGGTATGTATTTGTTTGTTTGAAAGTGTTTTGTGTGTCGGTGACGTGGTCCGATCCGTCGCCCCCTGAGTAACTGTCGATCGGCGCGATAGACCGGCGTCACGCAACTGAACCGAAGTCTTGGGCACACCCGTCATACTGTTGTACACCGTCGCGCTGAGAACGGTAACGAAAGGTTGACGTTGATCGGTCGAATGTCTGGGCAGAACGTGAGGAATGAGGCAAGAGTGCAAGGAGGGGGGGCAAAAGAGAGAGGAAGGGAAAAAGGGGAGAAACGCATTCGTAGAGCAACGGAACGTTCCCGTGTCGGAGGCGTATTGGAGCCGCACTGAAATGCGTTTAACGGCGGCGCGGCTGCAAGTGTCTGCCGTGGTGAACGTTACCTTTGACGGCTGCATTGGGCTTTGCCTTTGCTTTCGCTTTCGCTTTCGCGTTCGCTTTCGCTTTCCCGGATGTACGTAACGTTTGTTGATATGGTTCTGAGGAAGAGTGTATGACAGTGCCGTGCCGTCCATGTTCGTGTGCCCTCCCATTGTGTGTATGCTATTGTCTGTGTACTTGAATGATGTATGTAGGTGTTAGTGGACATGTTTTACCAGTGGGGGGAAATGGATCGTCGATAGTTGCCGTCACTCTGTCACGGTCGAGATGACGCACCCTCCGTACAGAAAGGTGTCGAGAAAGTGAGTGTGTGTGTGCGTCCGTGAATTGGCAGCGTTTGGAGGTGGGCGTGCCCTGCATGTGGCCCGGAAAAGGCTGTTCGTTAGGCGGTAGTGTTGTGTGGACAGGGGAGGGGCATGCGTAACGCTGCTGGCATGGCATTTCGGGAGATGGGAGGGGGCAAACGAGGAAACGAGGAGCGGCGGCCAAAGACGGGACGGGGAGGGGCGCGGTGTGGGTGGCTTGCGCCTGTGCTCGGCGTTGTGGTTTGTGCAAAAGAGGAGGAGAAAAACAATGTGAGTTGCCAGGGAGGGGAGCGGTGTTGTGTTGTGGTTGTCAGTGAACGTGGCGAGACGGACGGATGCGCGGAGGGGCGGGGGCGGCGCATTTCGCCGGTGCCGTGCCGTGCCGTGCCTGAAAGCCGCGTGGTCGCTGTGTTGTTGGTGGCGTGGGGGCGAGGAGAGTACCGTACGGGTGTGCTTGTGCGCCGGAAATGGCACACTGCGCCCGCCCGTCTTGGAGGCTGATGGCTGTGGTGTGGAAATGGGGCGCGGTGATGTTGAAGCACAGAAAAGAAACCAAGAAAACGGAAGGCGTGATGCGGCGGTGGTGGTGAGAGCGGGAAAAACAAAACAAAAGAAAAAAAACAACAAAAAAAAAAGAAGGAAAAACAACAAGAAACAAAAAAGAAAACAAAAAGTCTATCAATATTAAAATGTAAATGGAAATGGACCCAGGTATAACCTCCCTGCACAAATAGCAGAGAGTCCGATGATAATAAAAATGTGCCAGAATGTTAACGTCCCTACAAAACAAACCCAACGATAATATTAATGAAAGAGTGAACCGTATGTAACATTGCAACAGACATAATGAAACCTGATAAATTGTATAAGGGCAGCAGCCGTTGACCTTTGGCCCTGTATTCAGAATAAAAAGAGCCAAAGATCGTTACCCCAATGAAAAAGACACTGAAACACGTATGTAACATAGTAGCGATGGCGAGACATTGTAGCATCTGTGACCAGAGAGTTTGCGCTGGACTGCGCGAGTGTTGCGAGCGGTTCTCAGTCAGTCAGTCAGTCTGTGTAGTTGAGGGCTGTACTCTGTCAGTAGTCGTCGCGTGCAGTACGCTAATAGTCGTCATGCAGAGCGGTCGGTCAGTAGTAGCAGCCGAGTGCGGTTGTGTGATGTAGGCGGTCGGCAACACTGGTCAAGATGGTGAATAAGGTATACTGTTAATTGATATAATCGTTAGATAATGAGAAATTGTATTTATTGTAATTATTCTCCAACAAGTTCCCCAATAATAATTTTTATTTCAAAAGCATTTTTCAAACATTTAATCTTTTATTGAACTAAAGAGTTCGTTCCACTTCTTTGAAGAAAAATGTCACTAAAATCACAAAGAAAGAGAATATTATTATTTGCAATGCAGTTCCTCCAAGCGCTGCGCAACAACCAGAGCAGAAATGTGACATCCATTTATTCGGAGGTAAGACTTTTAATTCTGATTGTTTTGCACAGGGCCAAAGACCGATATTTCGGTTTAATTGAAGTTTCTTGTCACTGAACGGACTTTTGTAAATGTTGTGTGAAGACTTTATATTTGAGTCAGATTGCGAATTGCACATTTTTGTTGCCATTTTCAATACCTCTCATTGTGGGCGAGGTTACAATTAGCGCAATGTCCATTAGCATCCGTAAATAACATTGTCCATTATTTTAAATATTGCTGGGAGGTTACAACACACACACACACAAAACAAAAAACAAAAAAAAACAAAAAATTGCATTTATATCCGCTCCTCAATTGTAGATACCCCTTACACAGCTGTGTGCAATGAATGAGTGCTGGCTGGTAATTAATTGCACTCCTTGGAGGGAAATGCCATAGGAAGTAGTCTTTAAAAAGTGAATGTTTTTCGTTAAGAGACAAAAGTTACTTTAGAAAAAAAGTAATAGTGGGGCTTTTGTTGTTGAACAAAATAAGTACAATGAACATACGTTATCAGATTTGCGCAATGCAGCGTCACACCACCTTTTGATTATAACACAATATACTATACATCGTCCCGAACCGTGACCAGAGTCGCGAGACGAGCAGAGCACGCCGCCGACGCCCGCTCAGTACAACCGTCCACCCGCTACTACTGTCGACCGACTACTACCTCTCCCGACTCGCGCTACAATATATATAACAACTGTTCCTGGCGACCCGGTGCGTGCAACTACTGTCGTCTGGCGCGGTCCAAGCGCCGACTAGCAGCGATAAAGAACTCTCTGGTCAGACAGAGATGCTGTCATGCCTCGCCATCGCTCTGGTAATGAATACATACGTGGTGCAGCGTGCGTACCACCGGAACACGCAGTGGCGGAGCCAAAGACTGTGTTGTCGAGGTCGAGTGCGAGTGGGAAGAGAGGCAGCGTCGGCACGGAGATGCAAGCGAGCGCGAGACGCACGGGGGCTGCGGCGTGGCGCGTTTGCGGTCGGCGCCTTTGGTGGCAACGGCCGGGACAAGCAGCGGTGTATGGTGTGGTGCGGGGCGGACAGGGGCGGCGGTGGACGGGGAGGAGGCGGCGCGACGACGGCATGGGGGCGAAAACGGGACGGGGGACGGCGGATGTTGAGAGGCGTCACGCGCGGACAGGACACAGACACAGAGACACACAGATTGGAAAGGGAGGGTGCGCGGTAGTAGTTGGGAATGTGCGTACCGTGCGGGATGGGAGTGGGCGAGGAACACGGTCGTGGCCCCTGTTTTGGGTGCGTGTGATGACGTCGGTGTGTTGTGGGAAGGGAAGGTGCTGTGGCGGCGGCGCGTAATGGGCGTAGGCCGAAAAGAGAAAGGAACGTGGGCAGTGTGTTGGCAAGCGTCGGTTCGACTGCGACGTTGATGGGCAGGGCAGGGCAAGGTTAATGGTGGTAGGAGTAGGCGTGTGGGCGCAAAAAATCTGCCGCTGCAGGCGGTGCCGTAACCGCCATGGCGGGAAGGAGAGAGGGCCAAAGAAAGAAAGAAAGAAAGAAGAAAACAAAAAAAAAAAAAGGAGGGGGGGGGGGGCGAAAGTGGAGAGGCGGTGGTGTGAGAAGGGCGGGGGCGGAAGGAAGGCAGGAAGGACAAGAGGCGAGGCGACGGCTTGCTTTGTGTATCGGTCGGTCTCTGGCTATGCTTCGTTTTCTGCAGCAGGGTCGGTGCGCGGCGTGGCTCGTGGCAGTGGGAACGCCTGGTGGCTGGACGGCCAGCAATGCGGTTGGATGGGCGGCCACAGCACCGCACCTGTGCCCGAGGAGGAGACGCTGGCGGCGGGCCCTGAGGTGAGGCCGGCTCGGCTGGGGCTGTGGATGTGTAGGTGTGCGCCGCTGCTGCAACAACGAGTAAAACGCGAGAAGAAGGGATGGCGGTAGAGAGGAAAAAAAGAAAAAGGTCGTGTTGTGTTGATGCGCAGGCAGACGCGTACAGAGGGACGAGCCCGGTCTGCAGCAGGGTGTGGCCGTGCCGAGTGCAGAGCAGCGGCGGCTCGGTTCGGTTCGGCCCGGCCCGGCGGGCCGCGCTGTTGTCGCGGACGTGAGCGCCCCCTGGCGGGTGGCCGGAGGCGGCGCGGCGTGTTGGACGTGTGGCTGGTGGCAGTGCACAATTTGCGAGTGGCTGGCGGTGTGGTGTGGCGGTTGGCGCGTCGGGCGGCGGAGAGGTATGTGTTGCGGGCGCCCTTTGCTGCGCTGCGTCGTTGCGTGTGCCGTACAGGGCGGGCGCTTGTCGACTGTGTGGGCGGTGTGGCGAATTGGCGTGAAACGGCTGCCGAGAGGTGTGTGGTAGCGAGCCGGTCGGTGGTGTCAGTGCGAAGGGGAATGTGCGTGCGTTTGGCGGTTTCGGTGTGCTTTTTGCGGCGTGAGAGTGGGAATTAGTGGGGCCGGCTGTTGTGTTGGTTCCTTGTGTCTTGTGTCGCGTAGCTTGATGGCAACGTGGAAGGACGCCGGTTTCGTTTCGAGCCTTGCGTGTGGTTGTCGACGTTGACTGGTTGGCGTGTGCCGATGCACGTGCATGTGTGGGTCGCGAGTGCGTTTTTGGCTGGCTGTGTGTGTGTGTGTGTGTTTTGGGGGGGAAGGGGGAGGCGGTGGTGAAAGTGCAGTCGTTGCCACGGGCGTCGTCGGGTGGGGCTGGGGCTGTGCGTCGTGGCGGAAAGGTGGTAGGTTGCGGGAAGCGAGCCCGTCGTTGACGGTGTCGCGTGAGTTGTGAATCGAGTGGGGCGCGGGGCGCGGGACAGGAGCAGCGTGCCGCTGCGTCGTGGTCGTCAGCAGAGGCTGTGCGTGTGCTTGTCCTTTTTGTGGGCGGTTCGTGCGAGGCGTTTTTGTTTTGTGTTGCCCTAGTTGTTAGTTTATTTTGTTTGTGTTTGTTATTTTGAGACGACGACTGGTTGGTGGCGTGCGCGCGAAGTGGCGGTGTGCGCTTCCCGTGTCGTTTGTGTTGTTTGGTTTTTTTGTTTTTGTGTGTTTTTGTTTTTTTTTTTTTTTTTTTTTTTTTTTTTGCACTGGGCCCCGGTGGGTGGGTGCGTGTGTGTCGATTGCCGGCTGGCGAAAGGTGCGCCATCGGCGGGGTGGGTCGCCGGCACAAGTAGAGGCGGCGGCGTTGTTGCTGTTGTTGTGTGGTGTTTGTTTTGTTCGGCTGTGTCGGCGAGCTGTGTTGCGGTGCGTGTGAATGGTGGTGCAAAAGTGCTGGCGTTGGGGCTGCGACTGCGACGGCGACGGCGGCGAGCCGCGGGCGCGCCATTGATAGTGATGTTGTGAACAGCGGCTGTGTACGGTAGTGGTGTTGTTGTAGCACGACGTGCATCCGGGCCGGCGCGGAAAGCGCAGTTGCGGGCGGTTGCCCTTCGGTGCCAGCCATGTCGCGTGAGCGGCGGGTTGCTCTGGTGTCGACACGTGGTGCTCTGGGTTGTTGTGTGGTGCCCTTTGGCCGGTGGGGGTGGTTCGCGTGTGTCTCGTTCGCGCTCGGTGTCTGGTCGTGGTCGTGCTGCTCCCCCGTCTGTCGGCGGTTTCCGACGTCGTCTGTACGTTTTTGTTCGTTTGCGGCGTGCCTGCCGACGTCGTCCCGTCGCGACCTTTCAACCGAAAGTGTGGCGCCCGAAGGTGAACGAACGTAACCCTGACCTCGGCGCTTTACGCTGAGCCGAGCGAACCGAACCGAACCTAACCTGTGGTGTGGCGAGGTGAGCTCAGCCTGTGAGCCCCTAACGTCTACGTAAGGTAAGCTGTCCGGCTCACGCCTCACGTTTTTGAACGCTTTTTTAACCTACGTTTGACGCTTCTTAACCTAGCACTGACCCCTTAACCTAACGTGTAACCTAACCTAACCTAACCTAACCTAACCTAACCTAACCTAACCTAACCTCTGACGCCTGACGTGTTTGAATGCTTAACCTAAGTTTGACGCTTAACCTAACCCAAGTCCCCTTAACCTAACCCACGTCCACCTAACCTAACCTAACCTAACGTAGACGTGTAAACGTAATGTGTAACGCGTAACGTGTAAGGTCGGCTGTCGTGTGTGCTTGACGGCAGATTGGGTTGGTCTGTAGATTCGGATTGCGGTTTGCCTCGGTCGAGGGGTTGGGTCGGAAGCGGCGAGGGGCGGCGGCGCCTGTTGCGCAGGCGGCGTCCGTTTGCGGCGGGCAATTGTTGAGAAACGGCTGTGAATGTTGGCGGGCGAGAGGAGGAGGACGGCGCGCGATGTGGCCCGACGGCTGCGGGCCGATCGGGAAACGGCGGGAGGGCGACGGAAGGCGATGGGGCGGCGGAGGCGCGTTTGCACGGCCGTCATCGCCGCACGCCTCGGCTTGTGTGGCTGTGGCGCCGGCCGCGCTGGCCGGGCTGCCGCGGCGACGGTGTGGGAGTTTTGCCGAAGGTTTGGCCATTGTGGCGGGTCGTCGGCTGGGGCTGTGGGGGCGGCATTTGGGCGGGGGCGGCGATTCTCGGCGGGCCGACCCAGGCTGTAGCGCGCGGTAGCTGCAGTTTGGCCGTGGTTTGCGGCGCTGCCGTGGCGACTGGTTGGCGACTGTGGTGTGGCTGTGTGTAGCCCCATCCTCGGTGGTTTGAAAGGCGCGGGCGGTTGTGGCGCAGGTTTGGGGCTGCTCCGCACAGGCTGTCGGACGTTGGGCGGTAGCAAGCGCGGGAGGCGCGGCGCGGCGGCGCGCAGAGTGGCGGCCGCTCTCTCGGCCGTCCGCGCCCGCCCGCGACACTGGCTGGGCCTTGTGATTCTCTGCTCTGCTGCTGTGCTGTGCTTGCGTGCCTGCCTGCCGTCCCGCTCGCTCTCGCTGTGTGTTACGCGCGTCGTCGAAATGGCAGATCAGGCGGCTACGAACGAGACTGCTGCGGCACCCGCCGCCACCGGCACTACGAAGAAGGCCAAGTCTGCGTCGTCTGCGAAGAAGCCGCGCGCCAAGCCTGCGCACCCGCGCACCTCTGAGATGGTGACGGCCGCCATCAAGAGTCTGAAGGAGCGCGGCGGGTCGTCGCTGCAGGCGATCAAGAAGTACATAGCCGCGCACTACAAGCTGGACGCGGAGAAGCTGGCGCCGTTTATCAAGAAGTACCTCAAGTCGGCCGTCGTGGCGGGCGAGCTGGTGCAGACGAAGGGGAAGGGCGCGTCCGGCTCGTTCAAGCTTGCCGGCGCCGGCGGCGGGGGGGCGGCCGAGGGCGGCAAGGCTCGTGCTGGCGGTGCCAAGAAGAAGCGCGCCGCTCCGGCCAGCAAGGAGAAGAAGGGCGCCCGTGCGGCCGGCGCAAAGAAGGCTGGTGGCGTGAAGGCGGCGACCGGTCGGAAGGCGGGCGCCGCCAAGAAGGCGTCTGCGGCGTCGGCCGCGCCCGCGGGTGCGAAGAAGGCGGCTGCGGCCAAGCCGGCCAAGGCCAAGTCGCCGTCGAAGGCGAAGAAGGCCGCCAAGGTTCCGACGAAGAAGCCGAAGGCGCCGCGCCCGAAGAAGGCGACGACGCCGTCTAAGGCGAAGGCTTCGCCCAAGAAGAAGAAGTAGAGTAGAGGAGAAAGAGATGGGAGAAAGGAAGGGTTTGGCGCTTGACTCCGTCGTCCCCACCCCCCGTCGTCGTCTAGTGGCGCGCAAGAGACGCGCGGCCCAAAACGGCCCTTCTCAGGGCCATCAAAGCACGTCGGGGAAGGTTTTGATTGTCGTGTTGCGTTTGGTGTGGGTGTCTGTCTGGCGTTTCTGTATGCCCGTGGGGATGCTGTTTGCGTGCCGTGGTGGTTGGATTGCGGGGGTCGGTGGCGGGTGTGGGCGGCGGTAGCGGTAAGCGGTGTTGTTGTTGTTGTTGTCGTGGTTGATTGTCGCCGTGTTTGTGGCGGCGGCCGACGGTTGGTTTTTCTGTCACGTTGTTTTGTTTGAATACGTTGGTTGGCTTGCCTGCGTTCGTTCGTCTCGGATGTCTGTCTTGTCGAGTCGTGTCTGGTCTTTGTTTTGTTTTGTTCCTTTGTGTGTGTGTGTGTGTGTGTGTGTTATGTTTTGCAACGGGGGGCACGTTGAGATGTGGAAGGAGTCGGCGGGGATTTCGGTGGCGCGTAGAGCGAGCGAGCGCGCGCGCCTGCCTGGCCGTTGGCCGTCGGAGTGGAGTGCGGGTTTTTTTTGTTTTCGAAACGAAAGCGGCGGCCGGCCAGCCACCCGTGCGGTGTGACGTCGGCCGTTGGGTATTGTGCGCTTTGAGCGCCGGGGAGGGATGATGTGTGATTGTTGCGCGCTGCTAGCAGGCAGGCAGAGTGAGCGGGTGTGGCGGACGGACGGGAAGTGGTGGTTTTTTTTTGTTTTTGGGTTGCGGGGCGAGAGGCAGGCGACCGACAAAGTTTGCTCGCGACGGAGAGATGTTAGTGGCCCTGAAAAGGGCCGTTTTTGTTTGTGCGGTGCGGTGCGGTGCGGTGCCGCGGCGCGGTTTAGGCGCGCTCGCCGCGGATGCGGCGCGCGAGCTGGATGTCCTTGGGCATGATGGTGACGCGCTTGGCGTGGATTGCGCACAGGTTGGTGTCTTCGAAGAGGCCGACGAGGTAGGCCTCGCTGGCCTCCTGCAGGGCCATGACTGCGGAGCTCTGGAAGCGCAGGTCGGTCTTGAAGTCCTGGGCGATCTCGCGCACTAGGCGCTGGAATGGCAGCTTGCGGATGAGCAGCTCTGTGCTCTTCTGGTAGCGCCTGATTTCTCGCAGGGCGACGGTGCCCGGCCTGTAGCGGTGGGGCTTCTTGACGCCTCCGGTGGCGGGCGCGCTCTTCCTCGCCGCCTTGGTGGCGAGCTGTTTGCGCGGCGCCTTTCCGCCGGTGGACTTGCGGGCCGTTTGCTTTGTGCGGGCCATGGCGGTAGCGGTAGCGGTAGCGGTAGCGGAGCGGCGTGCGTGGAGGTTAGGTGCGGCGCGGCGTCCGGTGCTGCCTTGACAACGGGCCCGCGCGCCTCCGTGCTGCGCTTATATGCCCTCGGTTGCGCGTGGTGGGGGGAGGGCGGGCCAGAGTCTATATAGGGGGGCGGCGGGCGCGCTGGGCGCAGACCAGTCGTCGCTCCGGCAGCGCGCAGAGATGTCGTGGGCGCGCCCGGAGTTCCGAGGATCGCTGAGCAGAGCTATGGGTGTGGCGGATCGCCGTTCGACCGGGCCCGCTCGGTCGACGGCCCCATCCGGCCCCCCAAATACGACGACTGGAGAAGTTGGCGTGGCAGACCGCCGTCCGGAGGAGCGTGCTCCCCAGACGGCCCCGTCTGACCCGCCGTCTACGACGACTCGGCCACCGAACCAGGACCTCGAGTCGGGAGAAGATGACGATGTCATCGTCAACTTGGCAGATTTCCTGCCCGCGAAGAACGGGCAAAGTACATCAGCCAGCGCACCGCATCTCCCAGAGGGCGGGCGGCGCAAACGGCCGATGTCCACTGCTCAAGTCGGCGCCAGAAAGGCAGTGAAGAAGAAGAGACAACCTACTGTCTCTACCACGGGAGGCAGAAGACGCGCCATCCGTGACGACAGCGTGGTAGGCGCCACCTGGACGACCGTTTCGTCCCGACGGGCGGCCAGACCCAGGGCGACGCCTTCCCCGCCTCCCACATCGACTGCAAACCGCTTCGGCGCGCTTGCAGACGACGAGAGGCCGGAGCAGCCAACGACCTCGCAGACGGCGCCCACGACCGCTGCACAGGTTGGCTGCTCAGACGACGAAGAAGAGACGGCCCCCACCACCGGGCAGTCTCATCGACGGCCGCCGCCGATAGTCTTTGAGGTGGCCAAAGACTACAAGCGTTTCCTGCAGCTCGTCAGGCAGTGGACGACTGCCGATTTCACGCTGCGAGCTGCTTCTGGGAACCTTGTGCGGCTGCAAGTTAGTAATACGCAGGACTACATGAAGGTGACGTCGGAGGCGTCGAACCAGGGCCTGCACTGGTACACGCACGCCGCCGTCCCCGAGAGGCTGTTAAAGGTGGTCGTCAAGGGCTTCCCCATGGCGGCTGAACCTGACCTGCTAAAAGAAGAGCTGGCGGACCTTGACTTTCACGTCAGGAACGTGACGCGGGTCAAGTCCCACGTCAGCCATAAAGAGTCGCCTTCTCTGCTGGTGATTGCCACCGACACACCGGAGAACAGGCGGCTCTTCGAGCTGAAGAAGGTGGCCAACACATCGGTCACCGCGGAGGGCCTCAAGCAGAAGAGGGGGCTCGTCCAGTGCTTCCGCTGCCAGGGGATGGGACACGTGGCTCGCCACTGTTCCTTTCCCGAGGCATGCGTGAAGTGCGCAGGCCCCCACGCAAGTGGGCTATGCCCACTTCCCAGGACGCACACACCCAAGTGTGCTAACTGCGGCGGCCCGCATGTGGCGAGTTATCGTGGCTGTGAAGTGTTCAAAGCTGCGATTGCTCGCCAGCGCGGGCAGCCAGCACAGAAGTTTGCCGGCCGCTCCCTCCGCCGTCCGCGCCCAGGCGCAAAACCGGCGAGGCGGCAGGCAACAGCGACTACTCAGAGGACAACCGCAGGCGCTAACAACGTCCCCACAACGGCGGGGAACAGAAGAAGGCGCATCCGCGCCAACAAACGTGCCCGAGAGGGCACGCCTGAAGCTGAGCGCGATTCCCCCCACAAGGGGAAATTGCGCAAAGGAGACGCCACAGCAACGGACGGTGGCAAGAGTGGCAACACGACTGTCACCGCCCGTCAACCTGCTGCGCCAAGGCGAGACGCTGCACCTGCAGCGAATGAAGACATACTGGCAGCAGCAGTCTCCGCACTGTCTGTGGCGATCGACAAGGTAGCAAGCCTTGCCGACACGCTGCAGCGAGTTGCTGAGGCCATGCTGACGGCCACACAAGCGGCGGCTAAGCAGCAGCCGAAGTGAGGCGCTCCCTGCGCCGTCCGCGCCGGGAGGAGTGCAGTCGGTCCGCCGAGGGCCAACACCGTTGTCCGCACAAGCGGCCAACACAGAAGGCAATTAAACCTGAAAAGGGCAACTAGAAGACAAGAATAAAAAGAGAAGAACCGAAGAAAAACAACTAGTCGAAAGAAGATATGGAGGCAATGCAGGGGAAGCCTGCAAGTACTCCGGCCACCAGGGTTAGATGGCAAACCCTGAAGAAGATGCTCTAGCTGGCTGGGCGCAGACCGTAGCCGACTCGCCAGCCGCTGCAGCTGCTGTTTGTGCACGTTTTGCTTTGCCCGAGGAAGGAAGGATGACAGGCCGCGGCAAGGGAGGAAAGGGGCTCGGCAAGGGTGGCGCCAAGCGGCACCGCAAGGTGTTGCGCGACAACATCCAGGGCATCACGAAGCCCGCCATCCGCCGCCTGGCTCGCAGGGGCGGCGTGAAGCGCATCTCTGGTCTGATCTACGAGGAGACCCGCGGGGTGCTGAAGGTGTTCCTGGAGAACGTGATCCGCGACGCGGTGACGTACACTGAGCACGCCAAGCGCAAGACTGTGACGGCCATGGACGTGGTGTACGCCCTGAAGAGGCAGGGGCGCACCCTGTACGGTTTCGGCGGTTAGGCTGCGTCGCAGCGGGCGCTGGCCTTCCCGCGGCCGTGCTTGTGGGTGGGAGAGACTAGAAAACGGCCCTTTTCAGGGCCACCACACTGTTCGGAAGTTGAAAAGTGCGAAAGAGTCTGTGTTGTTGTTGCTGCGTGTGTGCGCTGTGTTGTTTGTTTGTTTCTTTCTTTCTTTCCGTTTGAGCGACGTGATGTGACTGGGAGGGGAGAAGGAAAGGAAACGTGTCATGTGGCTGGCTGTGTGTGGAGCTGCTTCGTTTGTGTGTTTGTTATTGTGTGTCTTTGTATCGATCGCGACGGAGATGGCGGGCTGTGTGTTGTTGTGCGAGAGGCGGTGATTATTTGCTTGCGTGGTTTGGCTCTGTGTGTTTGTTTGCGGCGGCGGCGTTGGGGTTTCCGAGGCAAGGCGTGTGGGCATAGGCGGCCGGATCAGCTGTTTCGTTCGTGTCGACGGCCGTTGCGCGCGGGAGTGGAGGGCGGTGTGTCGACACGCCTCCCTTTAACAATGGTCATTATTGCTGCCGTTGTCGGTTTGGAAGGCGACTGCGACCGTGCAAAATGTGTGTGTGTGTGTGTGTGTGTTTTGGGCCACACGGGCTGTGTGGACGACAAGATGGCGGACGTGCGCCGGCGGCGGCTGTGCTGTGACGGTGCAAAGTTAAAACAAAACAAGGTGCGGCGAGGACGACTGAAATTTTGCTTTGGACGTAGGTTTGTGTGGTGGCCCTGAAAAGGGCCGATTGTTGTGGGCCGAGCCGGCAAAGCGCGTTGCGTGCAGGGGAGCACGCGGCGGCTGCGATTGCCTGGCCTCCTTTAGGCCTTCTTCTCGGTCTTCTTTGGCAGCAGGACGGCCTGGATGTTGGGCAGGACACCACCCTGTGCGATGGTGACGCCCGACAGGAGCTTGTTGAGCTCCTCGTCGTTGCGGATGGCAAGCTGCAGGTGGCGCGGGATGATGCGCGTCTTCTTGTTGTCGCGGGCCGCGTTTCCGGCCAGCTCGAGCACCTCAGCCGCGAGGTACTCCATGACGGCGGCGAGGTAGACGGGCGCCCCGGCGCCGACGCGCTCTGCGTAGTTTCCCTTGCGCAGGAGGCGGTGGATTCTGCCGACCGGGAACTGGAGCCCAGCCCTGCTTGAGCGGGACTTTGACTTGCCCTTGACTTTGCCTCCCTTTCCGCGTCCGGACATGGCGATGGGCTAGCGACGGTGCACACGAAACGGAAACGAAAACGACCGGTGCGAGCGGCAGCGAGTCGAGCAGCGGAGTGCGTGCCGGCGCAGCAGCAGCACACTCTAATTTCTTCCTCTGTCTTTAGAGAGAGGATGTTTACTGCGTAGGTTTTTGTCCTATTCGGACATTTCCTTCAATTTTTGGTTAGTTTTTGGATGTGCCTATCTTTTGTTAATTCTGTTCTTTAGAGTATTATGTGTTTCTCTTCTGTCACTCTAGTGGTGACGGCTTTTTTGTTTTCTATTTATTTATTTATATATATTTTTTTTTTTTTTTATTTTAAGCTACGAGTAATGCCTTTGGTCTTTTGTATCGGTCTGGTACGTTATTGTACCGACCAAGTGAGTTTATTAAATCGTTTGGCGACCTTTCCGCGTTGGCGTAGAACTGCTCCGCCAGGGTACGTGCCGGCGCAGCCGGGGTGGGGGTGCTTTGCCGGCATGGGGGTGCTTTATGGGCTCGGGTGCGGCGGCCGGTTGCGCGCGCGCCCCATTGGTCGGCGGCCGCAACAGGGCGAGCTGGTAAAGGTGCGGCGGCGGCTGGCGGCGGGTGCCACTGTGTGGGGAGACGCTGACTAGAGCGGAGCGCTTGCTACTGGTGTTGCTGCTGCCGTACGTTGGTTCGAGATGCCGCCCAAGACTAGCGGGAAGGCCGCCAAGAAGGCTGGCAAGGCGCAGAAGAACATTTCGAAGGGCGACAAGAAGAAGAAGCGCAAGAGGAAGGAGAGCTATGCCATCTACATCTACAAGGTGCTGAAGCAGGTGCACCCTGACACGGGCATCTCGTCGAAGGCGATGAGCATCATGAACAGCTTCGTGAACGACATTTTCGAGCGCATTGCGGCCGAGGCTTCTCGCCTGGCGCACTACAACAAGCGCTCGACCATCACGTCCCGCGAGATCCAGACCGCTGTGCGGCTGTTGCTGCCTGGCGAGCTGGCCAAGCACGCCGTGAGCGAGGGCACGAAGGCGGTGACCAAGTACACGAGCTCCAAGTAAGGAGGTGGCTCTGGAATGGAAGGAAGGATGGAGAAGGCTCCTCCGTTGCGAGAGCGGCAAAACGGCCCTTTTCAGGGCCACCAACTTGCCTTTTGCGGGAAGGGCGGAATTGTTGTTGTTGTTTGTGTGTGTGGACGGCTGTGATGTATGTGTGCATTTTGATTGTGGGTGGGGGGGCGCGTCAAAGCGTGTTGCGCGGGGTACGGCCACGAGGTTGGTCGCCGTGGCGTGGAATGGTGGCACGCCTCGTTGGCGTGGTTTTTGACCCATTGGTGTTGTTGGGGTGTGTGTGTGTGTTACCCGTCTGCGAGGGGGGACAGTGCGATCGGCGACTTTTGTGTCACCGTAACGACGGCCGTTTGCGGGTTTGTTTTTTTGCACATCATACATGGCGAGGGTGAAATGTGAAATGTTTTTGTTTTGTTTTTTTGCCGCCCACTATTCCCTTTGCTGTACGCCGAGTTTGACAATGGTGCGACGTAACTGCAGCGTGGAGGTGTGTGAGTGACGTTGAAATGAACGTGCCATTAAGACGCATTGTTGTTGTATTGTACTGTACGTGTACGGCGACACGCACGATGATGTACCATTCGACTCTGATGTTTGATAGCCGTGTCTGACTGATTGCGTACGACGCACGCACACCGATGTCGTCATTCAAGATGCACGCTAGACGACGACGGCGGCGGCGGCGGTGGTCGTTTGTTTGGCGAATGTCTGTACACGTGTTTGTCTGTGTCCATCCGGTATGTATTTGTTTGTTTGAAAGTGTTTTGTGTGTCGGTGACGTGGTCCGATCCGTCGCCCCCTGAGTAACTGTCGATCGGCGCGATAGACCGGCGTCACGCAACTGAACCGAAGTCTTGGGCACACCCGTCATACTGTTGTACACCGTCGCGCTGAGAACGGTAACGAAAGGTTGACGTTGATCGGTCGAATGTCTGGGCAGAACGTGAGGAATGAGGCAAGAGTGCAAGGAGGGGGGGCAAAAGAGAGAGGAAGGGAAAAAGGGGAGAAACGCATTCGTAGAGCAACGGAACGTTCCCGTGTCGGAGGCGTATTGGAGCCGCACTGAAATGCGTTTAACGGCGGCGCGGCTGCAAGTGTCTGCCGTGGTGAACGTTACCTTTGACGGCTGCATTGGGCTTTGCCTTTGCTTTCGCTTTCGCTTTCGCGTTCGCTTTCGCTTTCCCGGATGTACGTAACGTTTGTTGATATGGTTCTGAGGAAGAGTGTATGACAGTGCCGTGCCGTCCATGTTCGTGTGCCCTCCCATTGTGTGTATGCTATTGTCTGTGTACTTGAATGATGTATGTAGGTGTTAGTGGACATGTTTTACCAGTGGGGGGAAATGGATCGTCGATAGTTGCCGTCACTCTGTCACGGTCGAGATGACGCACCCTCCGTACAGAAAGGTGTCGAGAAAGTGAGTGTGTGTGTGCGTCCGTGAATTGGCAGCGTTTGGAGGTGGGCGTGCCCTGCATGTGGCCCGGAAAAGGCTGTTCGTTAGGCGGTAGTGTTGTGTGGACAGGGGAGGGGCATGCGTAACGCTGCTGGCATGGCATTTCGGGAGATGGGAGGGGGCAAACGAGGAAACGAGGAGCGGCGGCCAAAGACGGGACGGGGAGGGGCGCGGTGTGGGTGGCTTGCGCCTGTGCTCGGCGTTGTGGTTTGTGCAAAAGAGGAGGAGAAAAACAATGTGAGTTGCCAGGGAGGGGAGCGGTGTTGTGTTGTGGTTGTCAGTGAACGTGGCGAGACGGACGGATGCGCGGAGGGGCGGGGGCGGCGCATTTCGCCGGTGCCGTGCCGTGCCGTGCCTGAAAGCCGCGTGGTCGCTGTGTTGTTGGTGGCGTGGGGGCGAGGAGAGTACCGTACGGGTGTGCTTGTGCGCCGGAAATGGCACACTGCGCCCGCCCGTCTTGGAGGCTGATGGCTGTGGTGTGGAAATGGGGCGCGGTGATGTTGAAGCACAGAAAAGAAACCAAGAAAACGGAAGGCGTGATGCGGCGGTGGTGGTGAGAGCGGGAAAAACAAAACAAAAGAAAAAAAACAACAAAAAAAAAGAAGGAAAAACAACAAGAAACAAAAAAGAAAACAAAAAGTCTATCAATATTAAAATGTAAATGGAAATGGACCCAGGTATAACCTCCCTGCACAAATAGCAGAGAGTCCGATGATAATAAAAATGTGCCAGAATGTTAACGTCCCTACAAAACAAACCCAACGATAATATTAATGAAAGAGTGAACCGTATGTAACATTGCAACAGACATAATGAAACCTGATAAATTGTATAAGGGCAGCAGCCGTTGACCTTTGGCCCTGTATTCAGAATAAAAAGAGCCAAAGATCGTTACCCCAATGAAAAAGACACTGAAACACGTATGTAACATAGTAGCGATGGCGAGACATTGTAGCATCTGTGACCAGAGAGTTTGCGCTGGACTGCGCGAGTGTTGCGAGCGGTTCTCAGTCAGTCAGTCAGTCTGTGTAGTTGAGGGCTGTACTCTGTCAGTAGTCGTCGCGTGCAGTACGCTAATAGTCGTCATGCAGAGCGGTCGGTCAGTAGTAGCAGCCGAGTGCGGTTGTGTGATGTAGGCGGTCGGCAACACTGGTCAAGATGGTGAATAAGGTATACTGTTAATTGATATAATCGTTAGATAATGAGAAATTGTATTTATTGTAATTATTCTCCAACAAGTTCCCCAATAATAATTTTTATTTCAAAAGCATTTTTCAAACATTTAATCTTTTATTGAACTAAAGAGTTCGTTCCACTTCTTTGAAGAAAAATGTCACTAAAATCACAAAGAAAGAGAATATTATTATTTGCAATGCAGTTCCTCCAAGCGCTGCGCAACAACCAGAGCAGAAATGTGACATCCATTTATTCGGAGGTAAGACTTTTAATTCTGATTGTTTTGCACAGGGCCAAAGACCGATATTTCGGTTTAATTGAAGTTTCTTGTCACTGAACGGACTTTTGTAAATGTTGTGTGAAGACTTTATATTTGAGTCAGATTGCGAATTGCACATTTTTGTTGCCATTTTCAATACCTCTCATTGTGGGCGAGGTTACAATTAGCGCAATGTCCATTAGCATCCGTAAATAACATTGTCCATTATTTTAAATATTGCTGGGAGGTTACAACACACACACACACAAAACAAAAAACAAAAAAAAACAAAAAATTGCATTTATATCCGCTCCTCAATTGTAGATACCCCTTACACAGCTGTGTGCAATGAATGAGTGCTGGCTGGTAATTAATTGCACTCCTTGGAGGGAAATGCCATAGGAAGTAGTCTTTAAAAAGTGAATGTTTTTCGTTAAGAGACAAAAGTTACTTTAGAAAAAAAGTAATAGTGGGGCTTTTGTTGTTGAACAAAATAAGTACAATGAACATACGTTATCAGATTTGCGCAATGCAGCGTCACACCACCTTTTGATTATAACACAATATACTATACATCGTCCCGAACCGTGACCAGAGTCGCGAGACGAGCAGAGCACGCCGCCGACGCCCGCTCAGTACAACCGTCCACCCGCTACTACTGTCGACCGACTACTACCTCTCCCGACTCGCGCTACAATATATATAACAACTGTTCCTGGCGACCCGGTGCGTGCAACTACTGTCGTCTGGCGCGGTCCAAGCGCCGACTAGCAGCGATAAAGAACTCTCTGGTCAGACAGAGATGCTGTCATGCCTCGCCATCGCTCTGGTAATGAATACATACGTGGTGCAGCGTGCGTACCACCGGAACACGCAGTGGCGGAGCCAAAGACTGTGTTGTCGAGGTCGAGTGCGAGTGGGAAGAGAGGCAGCGTCGGCACGGAGATGCAAGCGAGCGCGAGACGCACGGGGGCTGCGGCGTGGCGCGTTTGCGGTCGGCGCCTTTGGTGGCAACGGCCGGGACAAGCAGCGGTGTATGGTGTGGTGCGGGGCGGACAGGGGCGGCGGTGGACGGGGAGGAGGCGGCGCGACGACGGCATGGGGGCGAAAACGGGACGGGGGACGGCGGATGTTGAGAGGCGTCACGCGCGGACAGGACACAGACACAGAGACACACAGATTGGAAAGGGAGGGTGCGCGGTAGTAGTTGGGAATGTGCGTACCGTGCGGGATGGGAGTGGGCGAGGAACACGGTCGTGGCCCCTGTTTTGGGTGCGTGTGATGACGTCGGTGTGTTGTGGGAAGGGAAGGTGCTGTGGCGGCGGCGCGTAATGGGCGTAGGCCGAAAAGAGAAAGGAACGTGGGCAGTGTGTTGGCAAGCGTCGGTTCGACTGCGACGTTGATGGGCAGGGCAGGGCAAGGTTAATGGTGGTAGGAGTAGGCGTGTGGGCGCAAAAAATCTGCCGCTGCAGGCGGTGCCGTAACCGCCATGGCGGGAAGGAGAGAGGGCCAAAGAAAGAAAGAAAGAAAGAAGAAAACAAAAAAAAAAAAAGGAGGGGGGGGGGGCGAAAGTGGAGAGGCGGTGGTGTGAGAAGGGCGGGGGCGGAAGGAAGGCAGGAAGGACAAGAGGCGAGGCGACGGCTTGCTTTGTGTATCGGTCGGTCTCTGGCTATGCTTCGTTTTCTGCAGCAGGGTCGGTGCGCGGCGTGGCTCGCGGCAGTGGGAACGCCTGGTGGCTGGACGGCCAGCAATGCGGTTGGATGGGCGGCCACAGCACCGCACCTGTGCCCGAGGAGGAGACGCTGGCGGCGGGCCCTGAGGTGAGGCCGGCTCGGCTGGGGCTGTGGATGTGTAGGTGTGCGCCGCTGCTGCAACAACGAGTAAAACGCGAGAAGAAGGGATGGCGGTAGAGAGGAAAAAAAGAAAAAGGTCGTGTTGTGTTGATGCGCAGGCAGACGCGTACAGAGGGACGAGCCCGGTCTGCAGCAGGGTGTGGCCGTGCCGAGTGCAGAGCAGCGGCGGCTCGGTTCGGTTCGGCCCGGCCCGGCGGGCCGCGCTGTTGTCGCGGACGTGAGCGCCCCCTGGCGGGTGGCCGGAGGCGGCGCGGCGTGTTGGACGTGTGGCTGGTGGCAGTGCACAATTTGCGAGTGGCTGGCGGTGTGGTGTGGCGGTTGGCGCGTCGGGCGGCGGAGAGGTATGTGTTGCGGGCGCCCTTTGCTGCGCTGCGTCGTTGCGTGTGCCGTACAGGGCGGGCGCTTGTCGACTGTGTGGGCGGTGTGGCGAATTGGCGTGAAACGGCTGCCGAGAGGTGTGTGGTAGCGAGCCGGTCGGTGGTGTCAGTGCGAAGGGGAATGTGCGTGCGTTTGGCGGTTTCGGTGTGCTTTTTGCGGCGTGAGAGTGGGAATTAGTGGGGCCGGCTGTTGTGTTGGTTCCTTGTGTCTTGTGTCGCGTAGCTTGATGGCAACGTGGAAGGACGCCGGTTTCGTTTCGAGCCTTGCGTGTGGTTGTCGACGTTGACTGGTTGGCGTGTGCCGATGCACGTGCATGTGTGGGTCGCGAGTGCGTTTTTGGCTGGCTGTGTGTGTGTGTGTGTGTTTTGGGGGGGAAGGGGGAGGCGGTGGTGAAAGTGCAGTCGTTGCCACGGGCGTCGTCGGGTGGGGCTGGGGCTGTGCGTCGTGGCGGAAAGGTGGTAGGTTGCGGGAAGCGAGCCCGTCGTTGACGGTGTCGCGTGAGTTGTGAATCGAGTGGGGCGCGGGGCGCGGGACAGGAGCAGCGTGCCGCTGCGTCGTGGTCGTCAGCAGAGGCTGTGCGTGTGCTTGTCCTTTTTGTGGGCGGTTCGTGCGAGGCGTTTTTGTTTTGTGTTGCCCTAGTTGTTAGTTTATTTTGTTTGTGTTTGTTATTTTGAGACGACGACTGGTTGGTGGCGTGCGCGCGAAGTGGCGGTGTGCGCTTCCCGTGTCGTTTGTGTTGTTTGGTTTTTTTGTTTTTGTGTGTTTTTGTTTTTTTTTTTTTTTTTTTTTTTTTTTTTGCACTGGGCCCCGGTGGGTGGGTGCGTGTGTGTCGATTGCCGGCTGGCGAAAGGTGCGCCATCGGCGGGGTGGGTCGCCGGCACAAGTAGAGGCGGCGGCGTTGTTGCTGTTGTTGTGTGGTGTTTGTTTTGTTCGGCTGTGTCGGCGAGCTGTGTTGCGGTGCGTGTGAATGGTGGTGCAAAAGTGCTGGCGTTGGGGCTGCGACTGCGACGGCGACGGCGGCGAGCCGCGGGCGCGCCATTGATAGTGATGTTGTGAACAGCGGCTGTGTACGGTAGTGGTGTTGTTGTAGCACGACGTGCATCCGGGCCGGCGCGGAAAGCGCAGTTGCGGGCGGTTGCCCTTCGGTGCCAGCCATGTCGCGTGAGCGGCGGGTTGCTCTGGTGTCGACACGTGGTGCTCTGGGTTGTTGTGTGGTGCCCTTTGGCCGGTGGGGGTGGTTCGCGTGTGTCTCGTTCGCGCTCGGTGTCTGGTCGTGGTCGTGCTGCTCCCCCGTCTGTCGGCGGTTTCCGACGTCGTCTGTACGTTTTTGTTCGTTTGCGGCGTGCCTGCCGACGTCGTCCCGTCGCGACCTTTCAACCGAAAGTGTGGCGCCCGAAGGTGAACGAACGTAACCCTGACCTCGGCGCTTTACGCTGAGCCGAGCGAACCGAACCGAACCTAACCTGTGGTGTGGCGAGGTGAGCTCAGCCTGTGAGCCCCTAACGTCTACGTAAGGTAAGCTGTCCGGCTCACGCCTCACGTTTTTGAACGCTTTTTTAACCTACGTTTGACGCTTCTTAACCTAGCACTGACCCCTTAACCTAACGTGTAACCTAACCTAACCTAACCTAACCTAACCTAACCTAACCTAACCTAACCTAACCTCTGACGCCTGACGTGTTTGAATGCTTAACCTAAGTTTGACGCTTAACCTAACCCAAGTCCCCTTAACCTAACCCACGTCCACCTAACCTAACCTAACCTAACGTAGACGTGTAAACGTAATGTGTAACGCGTAACGTGTAAGGTCGGCTGTCGTGTGTGCTTGACGGCAGATTGGGTTGGTCTGTAGATTCGGATTGCGGTTTGCCTCGGTCGAGGGGTTGGGTCGGAAGCGGCGAGGGGCGGCGGCGCCTGTTGCGCAGGCGGCGTCCGTTTGCGGCGGGCAATTGTTGAGAAACGGCTGTGAATGTTGGCGGGCGAGAGGAGGAGGACGGCGCGCGATGTGGCCCGACGGCTGCGGGCCGATCGGGAAACGGCGGGAGGGCGACGGAAGGCGATGGGGCGGCGGAGGCGCGTTTGCACGGCCGTCATCGCCGCACGCCTCGGCTTGTGTGGCTGTGGCGCCGGCCGCGCTGGCCGGGCTGCCGCGGCGACGGTGTGGGAGTTTTGCCGAAGGTTTGGCCATTGTGGCGGGTCGTCGGCTGGGGCTGTGGGGGCGGCATTTGGGCGGGGGCGGCGATTCTCGGCGGGCCGACCCAGGCTGTAGCGCGCGGTAGCTGCAGTTTGGCCGTGGTTTGCGGCGCTGCCGTGGCGACTGGTTGGCGACTGTGGTGTGGCTGTGTGTAGCCCCATCCTCGGTGGTTTGAAAGGCGCGGGCGGTTGTGGCGCAGGTTTGGGGCTGCTCCGCACAGGCTGTCGGACGTTGGGCGGTAGCAAGCGCCCATCCGCCAGTCGTTATGTCCCAAGAAGAGGAGAGCAACACAGGATTTACCTGACGGCATTGCCTGCATTCGTCAGAGGAGAGAGGGTGTGTTGAACTTCTTTATTTGTTGTATGGCATCGGGGTATGCGGGATCATAAAAAGAAAATCATAGGGACGGAGCTGCAAGCAGCGTCCGCTTGGTGCACTCCCGAGTCTCAGCGGTCGAGGAGTGCAACAGGCCGCTGATAGCGGTCACGAACATCTTGAGGTGCGCCAACGTCTCGAATGAGGGGATTGGCAGAGGCGCGCGACCGTCGGTAAAAACGGCTGGCATTCTGCTGTATGCGGGGCATCACTTCCAGTTCATCAGCTGCATGGTGGAGGTACCGATGCGGAAACTGCGGGTGTACATGGAAGACCCGCCGGAGGATCTTATTCTGTTGCGCCTGAAGACGCTGAATATGCGTGGGAGCCGCATTGCCCCAGGCCTCACACGCATAGTCCACAATTGGTCGTATAAATAAGCGGAAGATGAGGAGGCCATTCCGGATGGAGAGGTCAGACCCTTCATTAAGGAATGGGTACAGCGCACCCATCCGCTGGTGGACTTTGGCACGCACGGCGTCGATGTGTGGCTTCCACAGTAGGCGATCGTCCATGATAACGCCCAGGTACCGGACGGTCTTCTGCCAGGGGAGGGCGGTCCCATAGAGTCGAAGTGGCGGGGCCGGCATCGTCGTCTTCCTCGTAAAGACGATGGCCTGCGTCTTCAGGGGGTTGAACCGGATGCGCCAGCGAGCTGCCCAGATCTCGAGGTCGTCGCATGCCTGCTGCAACCGGGAATGCATGGCGGCATGCCACCGGCTCCTGGTGTAGAGCATCGTATCGTCGGCGTAGACGGCTTTCTCCACTCGGGGCGACGTCGGAAGGTCCGAGGTAAATATAGTATAAAGGACGGGGCCCAGGACGGAGCCCTGCGGCACCCCGGCGACGATAGGTCTGGCAGTGGAGAGAGCCGCGTCAACGCGGACAGCGAAAGTACGGTGCTGCAGGTACGACGCAATGAGGCGCACGTACGCTCGGGGAAACCCAAGGTGGTCCATCTTCCAGAGAAGTCCAGCATGCCAAACACTGTCAAAGGCCTTCGTGACATCTAGAAGAACCGCTCCACAGTATTCCCGGTTGTTGAAGGCGCGAGTGATGTACTCCACAACACGTACAATCTGCTGGGTCGTGGAGTGGCCGCTGCGGAATCCAAACTGTTCCGGGGGGAGGATTTCCCGAATATCCAGGATGGTCCGGAGTCGCTGAAGAAGAAGCCGCTCAAACAGCTTGCTGATGTGTGGAAGCAAACTGATAGGCCGGTAGGATTTTGGGTCCTTCCGATCCTTGCCCGGCTTAGGAACAGCAATAACTATGGAGTGCTTCCATGCTGCAGGGTAGGTGCGAGTCCGCAGAACCCAATTGAAGATGGCAGTGAGATGAACCACAGCCAGGAGCGGCAGGTTCTTCAGGACCCGGCCGGTAATGTCGTCAACACCTGGAGCCTTGGACGCCGGGAGAGCCTTGATGCTTGCACGGACTTCGGCCACTGAAATAGGTGGTATGTCGTCACGGTCCTCCTCCCCATCCCCGTGGAGGATGGTCTGCACTGCTGCGTCAACCTGGTCGACGTGTAGCTGGTCCACATCTTCTGGAAGGGGGGTAAAATTCTCCTGAAAGATGTCCGCAAGGAGATTCGCCTTATCCTCATGTAGATAGGCCGTCCCAGTCGGTGTTGCAAGAGGGGGCATCCGTGTCCTGCGCTTCGTAAAAAAGCGGACCGCATTCCAGTGCATGGGGTCAGAGGTGAACGCCTGCAGTTTCTCAGCCCAGCGTCGATTCTTATGCTGGACAATTGCGGCCTTGATGTCACGGCGCAGGCTGTTGATGTGGCGCTTCAGCTGTGGGTCCCTGGTCACACGCCATTCCTTGCAGAGGCGATTACGTGTGCGTATGTCCTGGAGGATTTCCGCTGGGAGAGCGGAAGATGCGACTGTGCTGGTGCGCGGGCGGGGCGACGCTCCCACCAGAGCAGCTGTGAGTGTATCAGCAAACTGGGCTGCAGAGGCCTCGTGAACGCCGACGCCATCCACCTGTCGCTGCAGGGCTGCAGTAACTCGACGCTGAAAGCACGGCCAGTCCGTGCGGTTGAGATTGAGCCGGCCCGTACTCTGCACCGGGGCGACGTCCAGTTGAAAGAGAACTGGCAGGTGGTCGGAGTTCAGTTCGTGAAGGACTTCAGCAGTCAGGAACTGATTAAGTCCCCGAGTAATGGCGATGTCAAGAATGTCGGGCCTCCCTCTGCTAGGATAACACGTCGGCTCCTCGGGACCGCAGACATACGCATTCACCTCTTCAGTGGCCTGGAGAAGAAGCCGCCCATTAAGATTGGTGACCAAAGAATTCCAGGCGGCGTGTTTGCAATTGAGGTCACCAGCAATAAAATATTTGCCAGGAGGCCGGAGAAGGCGACGGGCATCATCTAGGAGGAGCTGGCGACGAGGGCTCCGGTAAACAGCCATAAACGTGACTGGTCCAGTGGCCGTTTCAACCTGGACAGCAGTGACTTCTATAGTCCCGATGGCAGGTGGTTGAATTTCACAATGCGGAATGGAGGAGCGGATGAAGATCGCCGTGCCACCCCCCTGCGTCGGCCGGTCGGTCCGAAAGCATCGGTAATTGGCGATGTTGGAGCGGATGCCTGGTTTGAGGAAGGTCTCATTGACCAGGCAAATGTCCACGTCATGTTCAAACAAGAACTGCCGAAGCTCCTCAAGGTCGTAGGTGAGGTTGGCGGCATTATAAGCCACTATGCGGAAATCATCCAAGCGGCGGCGTCTAGGCATGCTGGGCTACTGAAGTGTCGGCAGTGGGAGCCCGAAGGCTGCGTGAGATCGTCGCCTCCACTGTGGCGGCGATGGTTGCAGGCAGGTTGACGATGGCGGTGGTCAACTCGGTCACCATCGTGGTCAGATGCTGCAGCAGCTGGAAAACGTCTTGGAGTCCAACAGTAGGCACAGCCGTAGGCGAAGGAGAAGCTGGCTGGCGGTCCTGGCGTGCAGGAGGCGGTGGGACGCTGGGCACCTCGGCAGCCGCGGTCGCCCGTGGTTGGGAGACGCCCTTTAGTGCATCTGCCACTGTGACACCGGGCTGGATCCTCGCGGACCGGCGTTCAAGTAGGGAGGGCCACGTACGCGTGTCACTGGCCGGCTGTGTGGGCGGCGGTTGTCGCCTCCGTCGGGTATCAGCACGTCGGGAAGGCGGAACGGGCGGAAGACCCCGCTGCCGACGGCTAGCCTCCTTATGCTTCGCGCAGGAACGAAAATTGGCAGGATGACTGCCTCCACACAGGCCACAGACGGGCGGCTCATCCTTGCTTCGTGGACAAAGGCGGCTGTCGTGGCCAGCACCACACTTGACGCACATAGGCGGCATAGTGCAGTGACGGGCCACGTGGTTGAACCCTTGGCACCGGAAGCATTGGACCGGGCCACGGGACTTCCGCAGACGTTCCACGGTGACGGAGAGGTCGTAAATCCTGGTTAGCTGGAATATTTCCCGATGCCGAGGAGTGTCCTGCAGGACGACGACGCGGTGGCCAGTAAGCTGATTGGTCCCGGGCATACGATGGTAATCCACCACCGTCGCGACGAAGCCGAGGTCCTCCAGTTCTTCCTTCAGTTCGTCATGGGTGAGAGACGCCGGAATGTGCTTCAACAGCGCCTTCAGAGTCGGCGGACGGACCGCTGGATAGGTATACATGGGGATACCCTCTCGCCCAACCATATCCATTACAGTCACATAATCCTCAGTACAGGAGAGGTTGAGTTTGAGGGTATCACCCCCCGTCTGCTTGGCAGTAAACGACTGCTTACAGTGTTCCTTTAACCACGTGTGCAGTTGCTTGTAGGAATTCTTAAACTGCAACACAATGGGCGGCACCTTCCGCTGCAGCTGAGGCTGGGACGGTGGCTGCTGCGCCCCCTGCTGTTGCTGTTGCTGCTGGGGCGGTGGAACGTCGTCCGCGCCGTCTTGGATGACGTCGTAGCGGTTAGACGTTGGCACCGCGTCCGTGTCAGGCCGCCGCTGCGGCTGCTTCGAGACCTTCTTCTTTGGTGGCTTCCGGAAACCGTCATCTGCCCCGGTGGCGGCGTCGCCGGTGCGCTTACGACTATGCTGCTGGTGGCCGTCGTCATCTTCACCCGAAGAGTCATGAGTGCAATCCATACCGAGATCCAAAGTCCTTGCACAGGTCGTCAACAGATCGTTTTCACGGAGGCGTTGCCTGGTCATCATAGGTGGGGGGCCGGATGAGGCCGCCGACGAAGTATTCTCCGCCGGACGGCGATCCGCCACACCCTCAGCCGGAGTAGCGTCCGTAGACATAACGAGCTCTCGCGCGACACGTCCGCTCTCGTCGGAAGACTAACTCCGAATGCGGGTAGCAAGCGCGGGAGGCGCGGCGCGGCGGCGCGCAGAGTGGCGGCCGCTCTCTCGGCCGTCCGCGCCCGCCCGCGACACTGGCTGGGCCTTGTGATTCTCTGCTCTGCTGCTGTGCTGTGCTTGCGTGCCTGCCTGCCGTCCCGCTCGCTCTCGCTGTGTGTTACGCGCGTCGTCGAAATGGCAGATCAGGCGGCTACGAACGAGACTGCTGCGGCACCCGCCGCCACCGGCACTACGAAGAAGGCCAAGTCTGCGTCGTCTGCGAAGAAGCCGCGCGCCAAGCCTGCGCACCCGCGCACCTCTGAGATGGTGACGGCCGCCATCAAGAGTCTGAAGGAGCGCGGCGGGTCGTCGCTGCAGGCGATCAAGAAGTACATAGCCGCGCACTACAAGCTGGACGCGGAGAAGCTGGCGCCGTTTATCAAGAAGTACCTCAAGTCGGCCGTCGTGGCGGGCGAGCTGGTGCAGACGAAGGGGAAGGGCGCGTCCGGCTCGTTCAAGCTTGCCGGCGCCGGCGGCGGGGGGGCGGCCGAGGGCGGCAAGGCTCGTGCTGGCGGTGCCAAGAAGAAGCGCGCCGCTCCGGCCAGCAAGGAGAAGAAGGGCGCCCGTGCGGCCGGCGCAAAGAAGGCTGGTGGCGTGAAGGCGGCGACCGGTCGGAAGGCGGGCGCCGCCAAGAAGGCGTCTGCGGCGTCGGCCGCGCCCGCGGGTGCGAAGAAGGCGGCTGCGGCCAAGCCGGCCAAGGCCAAGTCGCCGTCGAAGGCGAAGAAGGCCGCCAAGGTTCCGACGAAGAAGCCGAAGGCGCCGCGCCCGAAGAAGGCGACGACGCCGTCTAAGGCGAAGGCTTCGCCCAAGAAGAAGAAGTAGAGTAGAGGAGAAAGAGATGGGAGAAAGGAAGGGTTTGGCGCTTGACTCCGTCGTCCCCACCCCCCGTCGTCGTCTAGTGGCGCGCAAGAGACGCGCGGCCCAAAACGGCCCTTCTCAGGGCCATCAAAGCACGTCGGGGAAGGTTTTGATTGTCGTGTTGCGTTTGGTGTGGGTGTCTGTCTGGCGTTTCTGTATGCCCGTGGGGATGCTGTTTGCGTGCCGTGGTGGTTGGATTGCGGGGGTCGGTGGCGGGTGTGGGCGGCGGTAGCGGTAAGCGGTGTTGTTGTTGTTGTCGTGGTTGATTGTCGCCGTGTTTGTGGCGGCGGCCGACGGTTGGTTTTTCTGTCACGTTGTTTTGTTTGAATACGTTGGTTGGCTTGCCTGCGTTCGTTCGTCTCGGATGTCTGTCTTGTCGAGTCGTGTCTGGTCTTTGTTTTGTTTTGTTCCTTTGTGTGTGTGTGTGTGTGTGTTATGTTTTGCAACGGGGGGCACGTTGAGATGTGGAAGGAGTCGGCGGGGATTTCGGTGGCGCGTAGAGCGAGCGAGCGCGCGCGCCTGCCTGGCCGTTGGCCGTCGGAGTGGAGTGCGGGTTTTTTTTGTTTTCGAAACGAAAGCGGCGGCCGGCCAGCCACCCGTGCGGTGTGACGTCGGCCGTTGGGTATTGTGCGCTTTGAGCGCCGGGGAGGGATGATGTGTGATTGTTGCGCGCTGCTAGCAGGCAGGCAGAGTGAGCGGGTGTGGCGGACGGACGGGAAGTGGTGGTTTTTTTTTGTTTTTGGGTTGCGGGGCGAGAGGCAGGCGACCGACAAAGTTTGCTCGCGACGGAGAGATGTTAGTGGCCCTGAAAAGGGCCGTTTTTGTTTGTGCGGTGCGGTGCGGTGCGGTGCCGCGGCGCGGTTTAGGCGCGCTCGCCGCGGATGCGGCGCGCGAGCTGGATGTCCTTGGGCATGATGGTGACGCGCTTGGCGTGGATTGCGCACAGGTTGGTGTCTTCGAAGAGGCCGACGAGGTAGGCCTCGCTGGCCTCCTGCAGGGCCATGACTGCGGAGCTCTGGAAGCGCAGGTCGGTCTTGAAGTCCTGGGCGATCTCGCGCACTAGGCGCTGGAATGGCAGCTTGCGGATGAGCAGCTCTGTGCTCTTCTGGTAGCGCCTGATTTCTCGCAGGGCGACGGTGCCCGGCCTGTAGCGGTGGGGCTTCTTGACGCCTCCGGTGGCGGGCGCGCTCTTCCTCGCCGCCTTGGTGGCGAGCTGTTTGCGCGGCGCCTTTCCGCCGGTGGACTTGCGGGCCGTTTGCTTTGTGCGGGCCATGGCGGTAGCGGTAGCGGTAGCGGTAGCGGAGCGGCGTGCGTGGAGGTTAGGTGCGGCGCGGCGTCCGGTGCTGCCTTGACAACGGGCCCGCGCGCCTCCGTGCTGCGCTTATATGCCCTCGGTTGCGCGTGGTGGGGGGAGGGCGGGCCAGAGTCTATATAGGGGGGCGGCGGGCGCGCTGGGCGCAGACCGTAGCCGACTCGCCAGCCGCTGCAGCTGCTGTTTGTGCACGTTTTGCTTTGCCCGAGGAAGGAAGGATGACAGGCCGCGGCAAGGGAGGAAAGGGGCTCGGCAAGGGTGGCGCCAAGCGGCACCGCAAGGTGTTGCGCGACAACATCCAGGGCATCACGAAGCCCGCCATCCGCCGCCTGGCTCGCAGGGGCGGCGTGAAGCGCATCTCTGGTCTGATCTACGAGGAGACCCGCGGGGTGCTGAAGGTGTTCCTGGAGAACGTGATCCGCGACGCGGTGACGTACACTGAGCACGCCAAGCGCAAGACTGTGACGGCCATGGACGTGGTGTACGCCCTGAAGAGGCAGGGGCGCACCCTGTACGGTTTCGGCGGTTAGGCTGCGTCGCAGCGGGCGCTGGCCTTCCCGCGGCCGTGCTTGTGGGTGGGAGAGACTAGAAAACGGCCCTTTTCAGGGCCACCACACTGTTCGGAAGTTGAAAAGTGCGAAAGAGTCTGTGTTGTTGTTGCTGCGTGTGTGCGCTGTGTTGTTTGTTTGTTTCTTTCTTTCTTTCCGTTTGAGCGACGTGATGTGACTGGGAGGGGAGAAGGAAAGGAAACGTGTCATGTGGCTGGCTGTGTGTGGAGCTGCTTCGTTTGTGTGTTTGTTATTGTGTGTCTTTGTATCGATCGCGACGGAGATGGCGGGCTGTGTGTTGTTGTGCGAGAGGCGGTGATTATTTGCTTGCGTGGTTTGGCTCTGTGTGTTTGTTTGCGGCGGCGGCGTTGGGGTTTCCGAGGCAAGGCGTGTGGGCATAGGCGGCCGGATCAGCTGTTTCGTTCGTGTCGACGGCCGTTGCGCGCGGGAGTGGAGGGCGGTGTGTCGACACGCCTCCCTTTAACAATGGTCATTATTGCTGCCGTTGTCGGTTTGGAAGGCGACTGCGACCGTGCAAAATGTGTGTGTGTGTGTGTGTGTTTTGGGCCACACGGGCTGTGTGGACGACAAGATGGCGGACGTGCGCCGGCGGCGGCTGTGCTGTGACGGTGCAAAGTTAAAACAAAACAAGGTGCGGCGAGGACGACTGAAATTTTGCTTTGGACGTAGGTTTGTGTGGTGGCCCTGAAAAGGGCCGATTGTTGTGGGCCGAGCCGGCAAAGCGCGTTGCGTGCAGGGGAGCACGCGGCGGCTGCGATTGCCTGGCCTCCTTTAGGCCTTCTTCTCGGTCTTCTTTGGCAGCAGGACGGCCTGGATGTTGGGCAGGACACCACCCTGTGCGATGGTGACGCCCGACAGGAGCTTGTTGAGCTCCTCGTCGTTGCGGATGGCAAGCTGCAGGTGGCGCGGGATGATGCGCGTCTTCTTGTTGTCGCGGGCCGCGTTTCCGGCCAGCTCGAG
>NW_025726027.1:300000-415000 GCF_021461395.2 Schistocerca americana
GCAGTGCCCAGAGAACATGCCTCCTGGAGCGCTGCCTTCAGCGTTGTCTAGACAGCCTATACTCATGAAGTGTGGCAAATGGCTTTCGTTTCTCTGAAGAGAAGACGGTTTGTATCAACTTTTGGCGATATAGAGCGTTCCTTCTGCCGTCCTTACATCTCGGTCCCGTTGTTATCCCTTTCGTGGAAACAACTAAGTTTCTAGGGCTCACATTGGACAGGAAACTTCGTTGGTCTCCACACGTCTCTTATTTGGCTGCCCATTGTACACGTTCCTTAATGTCCTCAGAGTGCTTAGTGATTCATCTTGGGGAGCGGATCGCACTGTCCTGCTTCACTTGTATTGGCCCATAGTCCGATCAAAGCTGGATTATGGGAGCCTTGTCTACTTGTCTGCTCGGCCATCCCTCTTACGCCGTCTCAACTCCATCCACCATCGGGGGTTACGTCTTGCGACCGGAGCCTTCTACACTAGTCCCGTCGAGAGTCTTTATGCTGAAGCTGCCGAATTACCATTGACCTACCGGCGCGACGTACTGCTTTGTCGGTATCCCTGCCAGCTGTTGTCAATGCCCGACCAGCCCTCTTATCAGTCCTCATTTGCCGATTCTCTCGACCGTCAGTATGGGTTGTATCTGACTGCCCTGCTGCCCCCTGGAGTCCGCTTCCATCACCTGCTTCGACAATTGGGTTTTGCCCTCCCTACCACCTTCAGAGAGGGTGAGAGCCCGACACCACCTTGGCTCCAGGCTCTGGTTCATATTTATCTCGACCTCAGCTCAGTCCTGAAGGAGGGTACTCCGGCTGATGTATATTGCTCACAGTTTGTCGAACTTCGTGCACGACTTGCTGGTCACACCTTTATTTACACCGATGGCTCCAAAACTGACGATGGTGTCGGCTGTGCCTTTGTCGTTGGGGCTGCCAACTTTAAATACTGGCTCCTCGACCAATGTTCCAGCTTTACGGCCGAGCTTTTTGCTCTCCATCAGGCCGTTCAGTATGCCCGCCGCCACCACCATTCATCGTATACACTCTGCTCTGATTTCCTCAGTGCTCTTAAGAGCCTTGGAGCTCCCTATCCGGTCCATCCTTTGGTGCAACGGATCCAGCAGTCCCTCCATTCTTTCGCTGATGAGGGTCTCCTGTCAGTTTTCTGTGGGTTCCCGGACATGTAGGAGTGCCTGGGAATGAGGCTGCAGTCCTCCTGCCTCGGCCAGCCTCCCATTGCGTCCCGTTATCTGACGTTCATGGGGTTGTTTGTAAGAGGCTTGTGTCGTTGTGGTGGGATGCTTGGTCATTCCTCCAAGGAAACAAGCTCTGGGGGGTAAAACCGCTCCCAACTGCTTGGACATCCTCCTCCCGACCATCTCGGCGAGAAGAGGTCCTTCTGACTAGGTTGTGGATTGGGCGTTGCCGGCTTAGCCACCGCTACCTGATCTCCGGTGACCCAGCCCCGCAGTGCCCTTGTGGTCAAGCATTAACAGTGCGCCATGTTTTATTGTCGTGTCCCCGATTTTGTCAATCTTGTGTTGTCCTGTCCCTGCTATCTACTTTACCGGATATTTTAGCTGATGACGCTCGAGCAGCTGCTCGTGTTCTGCTTTTTATAACTTTGACTGGCTTGTCCAAAGACATCTAACTTTTATACGTCTTTTATCTTCATCTTTGTCAGGACTTTCTGGTGTCCCCCCCCCCCCCCCCCCCACCCCTTGAGTTTTACTAGATTCCATGTGCTCTAACAACTGTGACTGGGCGCTAATGACCTAAGTAGTTGAGCGCCCTTAAACCCCACCAAAAAAAAAAAAAAAAAAAAAAACCGTGGATTACGTTTAGTATCTACAGCTTTTTACACCAGCCCTGTGGAAAGCCTTTATGCTGAGACTGCCGAACCTCCGCTGTCCGATTGGCGAGCAGTCCTTCTGAGTCTTTATGCTAGCCATTTGTCTTCCATGCCTGCTAATCCAGTCCATGACATTTTCTTCGACGCCTCCTTTGATGTAGGGTATGCAGGCCACCCTTCCTCCATACTACCACCGGGAGTCCCCTTCCGTCAACTGCTCCATTCTCTTTCCTTCCGCTTTCCTAAAACTTTCTTGAGAACTGGGGGTACAGCACCACCTTGGCTCCATCGCCAGACCTGCTTGCTCCGTGATCTTTGTCAGTTTCTGAAGGATGGTACCCCTTCACTTGTTTATTGTCGGGCATTTTCTGCTCAATGTACACAAATGAAGGATGCCACATTTATTTACACTGATGGATCAAATACATCATTTTGTGTAGGGAGTGCCTATATTGTTGGCGACACCCCAAATCGATTTCGGCTTCCCAGTCAGTGTTCCGTTTATACTGCGGAGCTTTACACTGTTCTCCAGGCTGTCCAATAAATCCGTCACCATCAGCGGATACAGTATGTTATGTGTACAGATTCTCTCAGCTCTCTCCTCAGTCTCCAAGCTCTCTACCCTGTCCACCCACTGGTCCACCGGATTCAGGACTGCCTCCACTTGCTCCCTTTGGGGGCGTCTCGGTGGTGTTCCTCTGGATCCCAGGACACATTGGTATCTGTGGAAATGAGGTGGCCGATATAGCAGCCAAGGCTGCAGTCTCTCTTCTTCGGCCAGCTATTCACACGATTCCCTTCACCGATCTATGGAGTGTTTTATGTCATCGTGTTGTTCTTTTATGGCATGCACATTGGTCAACACTTCCCCATAATTGCGGGACATGAAAGCTCTTCCCTGTGCTTAAACCTCTTCCTCCCGAATGCGTCGTCGGGAGGAGGTAATATTAACTAGACTCCGGATAGGGCACTGTGTTTTTAGCCATCGACATCTTTTAAGCGGTGATCCTCCCCCACTCTGTCCCCACTGCTCTCAGCTGTGGACAGTGAGACACCTTTTACTCAAGTGCCCCTATTTTACTCTGTTACGCGCCCGTCTACAGCTGTCGCCTGAAATATCGTCAATTTTAGCAGATAACGCGCTCAGCTGATCGCGTTCTTGAGTTTATTAGTGCCAGTGAGATGACGTCGGTCATTTGAAGCCCTTTTTGGGGACAACCAAACCCTTTCTCTAGTGGTTTTTCATGCTGTACTCCTGCTTTTAGTTTCTCCGATTTTTTGAGTTTCGCTCCCTTAGCTGCTGGTTCCATTTTCGTATTTTACTTTTACCTAAGTCACAGATTGGGCGCTAATGACCATAGCAGTTTTGCGCCCTAAAACAAAACAAAAAAAAAAACGCAAAACCAACTGAGGAAAATACAGGCGGCGGAAATGAGATCTTAAAGGAGTATTAAAGATGGTGTGAGGGTGGATACAATCCGAAATGAAGATATTAGGAAAGACTAAATATAGGATCAATATGTAATAAAACATTTAAAAAGATACAAAACCAGACTTAACACAGGTAATGTAGGAGTACACACTGAGCGGCAGAAGAGTTGGAGGACAGCCCAGGAGATTGTGGAGACAACTGTAAAACCAGAGCGGGCAAGAATCCCTGACTCATAAAATGAAAATGAAGAAGAAGAAGAAGAAGAAAGGAAGAAACTGCAGCAAACTACCCCTAAGAGAATAATGAGCAAAAAGGATCATACAGACTCGAGGCCGGAAATCCTGTACAGTACATTACAGCACTCAACATGCTGAGACATGACAACCGTTAGAGAACCTGTCCAATGTGGCTCCCACAGGCCTCTAAGCAAGTGTGGACATGATTCAGCTGCATCAGACACAAATTTTCAAATGTCCATTTACTAGTTCTCTTAACTGTTCCACACCCTCTTCTGTTGTGTGGGCCAACCTCAGATGGCTCTCTGAGACCAAGAATCAATTTCAAATTTCTGTCCTGGTAGCAGCAGATATAGGCATAATAAACCCTATCACTATCTCTATGATCTGTAATTTTATAATGGTCTGTTATTCACTTCCCCTTCCATGATCCTTCAGACTACTCCACCAGGTCATATTTGAGGGGTGTTCTTTCCAGCAAACTATTCTGTACTTCTATTTCAGTCACTGGCATTATCCTTGCACCAGCCTTCATGGATCTAGCAGCTGTAGTCTACATTCCCACCATGTTGACTTGTTTTGTGGGCTCCTTAGTCCTGCACTGTGGCAGTGGCTGTAAGTGGCAGCTGGCAGCTCTAGTGAATTCAGACAGTTATGCTCAATTGAAATAGAATTATTTTGTGATTCTTCATTTGTATTATTATGCAGTTTTCGTCAATTGCACTTTAATAAAATTTCACATGTATCTACTTGTCACTGCACCTGATTCGTAATCTGTCATTATATAATTTACCAACTTACTAACACTGAGATGAGCATGTGCAGTGAGATAACATACCACTGACACATTTGAAGGTGTTTCATTTATGCTTAAATTCAGTTCATGTAAAGTTATTCAGCTTTTTATTTTTTTTTGCAGGAACAGGAAGAGGTACACCCAGAGGAGGTACTGGCAGGTGAGATTTTTGCTTTATTCAGTAGCTTAATTACATGCTAAAGTTATTGCTTTAATATTTTCTTATGTTGTATTTTTTTCCGTATTTTTCTTGCTAAAGTATTTCAGTGAAACAGTTGTTCAAAATTTTATACTTGAATTTGGCACTGGATGTTAATTACATGGTACATAATTCATACTGAAAATTGGCAGTGCCTTTGTAACTACAAAAGATTGGTCACAAATATGCAGTTGTGTTTAAAATGTATGCGGTGGTAGATTGTGAGGGAAACGTGATGAAAGAGAAAGAAGACAAATTTCTAAGTACCGAATTGACATTTTAAAATAAGTCATTGTAAAGGTGAGCTAACATTACAAATTGGCACACTACAATAATTAGCAATGTTAAGATCACAGTCCCCTTATTCCGTAGTCGTGGCTCATTGAAATTATCACCTTGAGATAAATATATTTATGTATAAAACAATCACTCAGCATAGTTGAGCTTCTTAAAGAGGAAAATTGCCAATCTTATTGGGGACTGGATCAAGTTAACCACATTCATGTCCAGTGATTTGAAACCTCATCATCATGTCTCGAAATGAAGAATATTGTCCCTGTAATCGTTCTTCTCTCCTGAATCAGTATTTTGCAACCTCACTGACGTGACGTGTGAAAGAGCCTGGGTGCCACCGTTATCCCTCCCCTGCCAAGAGGGTAATTGACTATGCAATGACAACATGCTATTGACAAGGGGACCTCCCCATCGCACCCCCTTCAGATTTAGTTTTAAGTTGGCACAGTGGATAGGCCTTGAAAAACTGAACACAGAAAAATTGAGAAAACAGGAAGAAGTTGTGTGGAACTGTGACAAAATAAGCAAAATATACAAACTGAGTAGTTCATGGGAAAATAGGCAACATTAAGGATGATGGGAACGCAGGAGCGCCGTGGTCTCGTGGTAATGTGAGCAGCTGCGGAATGAAAGGTCCTTGGTTGAAATCTTCCATCGAGTGAAAAGTTTAATTTTTTATTTTCAGTTTATTTGACAAACTCTTATGTTTTCATCACATTTTTGGGAGTGATTATCACATCCACAAGAAAACCTAAATCGGGCAAGGTAGAAGAATCTTTTTACCCATTCGCCAAGTGTACAAGTTAGGTGGGTCGACAACATATTCCTGTCATGTGACGCACATGCCGTCACCAGTGTCACATAGAATATATCAGATGTGTTTTCCTGTGGAGGAATCGGCTGACCTATGACCTTGCGATCAAATGTTTTCTGATCCCATTGGTGAGGCGCGTCCTTTCGTCTACTAATCGCACGGTTTTGCGGTGCGGTCGCAAAACAGACACTAAACTTACTACAGTGAACAGAGACATCAATGAACGAACGGACAGATAACAACTATGCAAGAATAAAGAAAGTAAAATTTTCATTCGAGGGAAGACTTGAACCAAGGACCTCCCGTTCAGCAGCTGCACACGCTACCACGGGACCATGGCGCTCCTAAGCTTACGTAGTCCATTATGTTGCTTATGTGGCTCATGGACTACTCAGTTCATATATTTTGCTTATTTTTTCACAGTTCCACACAACTTCTTCCTGTTTTCTCAATTGATCTGTGTTCAGTTTATCAAGGCCTATCCACTGTGCCAACTTATAACTAAATCTGAGGGGGGTGCGATGGGGAGGTTCCCTTGTGAGTACAAGATGCCTGACTTGGTCGTAGCTTCACAACCTGTGAACTACATTCTCGAGACCCATCTCCAATTCTGTCACCCCTTCCACTCCCATATCAGCTTCCCTGATTTAAACATATAGGAGTTCCCCTTAGCTCATCCTTGAGTTCCACAATCCTCCTTCCCTCAGTACCTGTATGTGTCCCTGTGCCTCTTATACACTCCTGGAAATGGCTAAAAGGACACATTGACACCGGTGTGTCAGACCCACCATACTTGCTCCGGACACTGCGAGAGGGCTGTACAAGCAATGATCACACGCACTGCACAGCGGACACACCAGGAACCGCGGTGTTGGCCGTCGAATGGCGCTAGCTGCGCAGCATTTGTGCACCTTTGCCGTCAGTGTCAGCCAGTTTGCCGTGGCATAAGGAGCTCCATCGCAGTCTTTAACACTGGTAGCATGCCGCGACAGCGTGGACGTGAACCGTATGTGCAGTTGACGGACTTTGAGCGAGGGCGTATAGTGGGCATGCGGGAGGCCGGGTGGACGTACCGCCGAATTGCTCAACTCGTGGGGCGTGAGGTCTCCACAGTACATCGATGTTGTCACCAGTGGTCGGCGGAAGGTGCATGTGCCCGTCGACCTGGGACCGGACCGCAGCGACACACGGATGCACGCCAAGACCGTAGGATCCTACACAGTGCCGTAGGGGACCGCACCGCCACTTCCCAGCAAATTAGGGACACTGTTGCTCCTGGGGTATCGGCGAGGACCATTCGCAACCGTCTCCATGAAGCTGGGCTACGGTCCCGCACACCGTTAGGCCGTCTTCCGCTAACGCCCCAACATCATGCAGCCCGCCTCTAGTGGTGTCACGACAGGCGTGAATGGAGGGACGAATGGAGACGTGTCGTCTTCAGCGATGAGAGTCGCTTCTGCCTTGGTGCCAATGATGGTCGTATGCGTGTTTGGTGCCGTGCAGGTGAGCGCCACAATCAGGACTGCATACGACCGAGGCACACAGGGCCAACACCCGGCATCATGGTGTGGGGAGCGATCTCCTACACTGGCCGTACACCACTGGTGATCGTCGAGGGGACACTGAATAGTGCACGGTACATCCAAACCATCATCGAACCCATCGTTCTGCCATTCCTAGACTGGTAAGGGAACTTGCTGTTCCAACAGGACAATGCACATCCGCATGTATCCCGTGCCACCCAACGTGCTCTAGAAGGTGTAAGTCAACTACCCTGGCCAGCAAGATCTCTGGATCTGTCCCCCATTGAGCATGTTTGGGACTGGATGAAGCGTCGTCTCACGCGGTCTGCACGTCCAGCACGAACGCTGGTCCAACTGAGGTGCCAGGTGGAAATGGCATGGCAAGCCGTTCCACAGGACTACATCCAGCATCTCTACGATCATCTCCATGGGAGAATAGCAGCCTGCATTGCTGCGAAAGGTGGATATACACTGTACTAGTGCCGACATTGTGCATGCTCTGTTGCCTGTGTCTATGTGCCTGTGGTTCTGTCAGTGTGATCATGTGATGTATCTGACCCCAGGAATGTGTCAATAAAGTTTCCCCTTCCTGGGACAATGAATTCACGGTGTTCTTATTTCAATTTCCAGGAGTGTATTACACCCTGTTCCAACTCATCCCCTCACTGACATTCGCAATCAATCAGTTCACCACAACTCCTCATACAGTTGGCCTGCAGGTTTAAGAAAATTTATCTGACTGACAGAGGGACAGACTGTGACAAATGTTATTCCAGACTTAGCCTTTGATTGTTTATTTCTACATTAACAGTTTCATGACCAACAAAACATCTTGGGCTGGTGCATAAGACTCAAATATTTTCTATAAGTTCCAAAAACACACACTACACGTAATGGAGACTTTAATCTTTGAAAATAATATAATCTGCTTCACTGATCACTGAAGTCTGCCAATGTTGGGGTAACTTTCTGAATCCATAACTGTAAAAATCATGTGGTTTTGTAGCAAAGAGCTTGTAGAGCCATGTTCAAAGTGTATTTTCACCCCAAAAGGAAGTTTGTGAAGATCATTGAACAGAGAGCAGAAAAGGTGAAATCTGTGCGTGCAATGTCAGGTGAAAAGGTGGTTGCAGATTGACTTCCCAACCCAGTTGTTGTATAGTGTTACTGGCCAGTGTCGCAGGATTCCGGTTGCTGTTATTGTGGAATAGCATCACTTCACACAGTCTTCCTAGTTGTTGTTCTGGGATTTCGTCTGGAAGATGTCTGTTGATGACAATAAATGCCTACAGGAGAGTTACCTCATGCAAGCAACTCTTTGTACACCACATGGCCACTGTTCCACCAGATGCATAACACTATCTTATGTGGATGCATGCAAGTCTTTTTATGTGGCATTACTGCTTTGTTTGGACTAAACCATTTCTTTCTTTTCTTTCCCTTGCATTAGCACAAAGACAAATTTTCTAGTCATCAGTAATGGTGCAGGATAGGAATGATAGGTGGTGTTCACACACAAATCGATGACAAGCAAGTGGATAATGCACATATGGCCAACCAGTAATTTTTCTCATTTGGCTTGTGTATCTCATATGCTTCATTGTTGAACCTTCTCCATTGCATTCAAATGTTCCACAATGATGGAATGAGCATGAGGGACTCAATAGAGGGGAAATTTTAGAAAATGATTTCACTGAAGAAAATGTTGGTGTTCCTTTATGTGACCCTATAATATTCTTTCCCCTATTGTAACCAAGTCTGTGGCATTCACTAAGAGAAGCAGAATGTTTCACAAGTGTTGATCACATTGAGTGTGGGATAGCATTTCACATTTCCTGATTACAATCTCTGAATTCCAAAGACAAGTCATGTTTCAGATTTATCAGCCCCCTTGTCATAGTAAATACAATGCAGGGTGAATGTTGTTTGTTCGGTATGATTTGAACTGGGAGTTGCAGCAACAGTAAATGAATAATGCTTCTGATTTTATCTCTGTTGCAATATGTCACCACCGACTTGAGAACTAGAAAAAGTTCATTCTGAGTGTCACATGACAGATAATGCATGTGCAAATGCTTTCCAGACTATTGTTGGTCTCTCACCTTGCCTATGTATTCAATTGTTATAAACAGAAGAGTTCGAATATTCACAGGAAATTTTCATTAGTTGAACCTGCAATTTTCTGAGCTGAACCTCTGAATGCCAAGCCTCTTTGACCAAGAAATAATATCACATTAAGTAACATGGGAGCTCAAATGCAAGTTGGCTATTACATGGATGAACAGAAAAGTTACCTTTTTTTTCTTCCAACCATCAGCATACTTCTTTCATGTCATTTTATTTCTTCGTTTTTATGATTCTCCTGTGAAATATTTTTACAAATGTAAATATTTCGTTTGTTGTCTGTCATTGGATGAAAAATATATTGTATATACTGGTTTTTAATGTAAATCACCTTAAGATGTAATCAGAAATGTGTTACTTCTGGATGTTGTTGGCAAGGCTACCAAATTGTAATGTTGTTTTAGATCTGCCAATGTGTACATTTGTTGGGGAAATGTGATAGAATTGACAAGAATATTTGAAGAAAGCATTTTTTTAACTCCATAACAATGTGGGTTTAGTACACAATATCTAAAGAAGAAATAGAATAATATAACAGTTAATACAATCAACTTTGCCAAAATAACACTCTTCTACAAACACCCTTGTATTTCTGAAAAAAATACATTGTGATCCTATTTGTACTTAGAAAGCTGAATTCAAAACTGTTTTTAGTTTTTTTTTGTCAGGAATTGTTTATGAATAATCACCATTTTCTTTTTCTCTTCTGTTTCTGATATATTGCAACAAACATGAGGTGAAATTCAATAGAGGAATTCACATATTTATGATGTTATAATTTCATCACATTAATGGAGCATGAATTCTAACATATAACACAGAAATCTTTTTGGATACACCTTGTAGCATTTATTTGATATGAGAAATAAGAGGAAATCGACAAGAAAATGAACCACTCTATTCTAATGCACATCACTTTCTTCTCTTGTATTGTGAATCTTTCTTATCTTGAATGATATTCCAGCAATAATCTGCTAATATAGAAGGTACCCACTTCCCTTCATAACACCTTTCTATGGTAGAAATGTCCTTATGGTATTTTTCGCCATGTTCATTCAATACATCACTACAACTCTCTATGAAGTAGTCCAGATGAGGGTCCATCATATGTATCTTCAAAGACACACTGCACATTGTTCATTAGCCCAAGTTTGATGTGAAGTGGTGTAAGTGGTATATCCCCAGGAGCTATCTGACATTAATGTTGTACATTCTTTTCGCCCACTTTCCATTTCCGACTAGGCCATTTCTTTTTCATGTAGTGACAATTTCCGTCTCGACTATCCCATTCACAAAGAAAACAGGCATACTCCACGTACCCTTGTTACATTCTCTGTACCATCGCAATTACTTTGAAATCTGCAAATATTTTCCATTTGTATTCACGGTATAGTAATGAATTTAACACCCATTCTACAAATTGGTAATTCTCTTTGGTCAAGCTGGCATAAGCTACTGAAATGAAGGGTATTTTATTTCCGTTATGCAGCAAAACACCATTGAGACTTAGTTTTGATGCAGCAACCGGCTGTCACTGTTAGAGATAATGGGCTATTGCAGGTGGTCTCAGTGACATACATATGGCAGGGGATAACTCGATGACATCTGATTCTTCCCACCTGCTGTTGAACAAGAAATTGTTATGTTCCATCACTAACAGATGTGGCAACATACCTGTAACAAGAAATTGTTATGTTCCATCACTAACGGATGTGGCAACATACCTGTATCTCTCTATAATGTCCCTATGTTTACCGTGAATTGTGGATATGTATATATATATATATATATATATATATATACGAGGGCCGTTCAGAAAGTAACCTCCGGTTGATTTAAAAAAATACACGAAGTTAAATAAAAATATTTTAATATATACATCTTACAACTACATCTTTGCACTATTTTTCTACATAGTCTCCATAGCGATTGAGGCACTTATCGTATCTCTTCACAAGCTTTGAAATTCCTTCTGCATAAAAATCATCTGCTTGTGCCTGGAGCCAGCCTGTGACCGCATCTTTGAGCTCTTCGTCGTCATCAAACCGCTGTGATCCGAGCCATTTCTTCAAATGCATGAAGAGGTGATAATCACACTTGGCGCCAGGTCTGGGTTGTAAGGTGGATGGTTGATAACGTCCCACTTGAAGGACTCGGGAAGGGCCGTTGTTCTGCGGGCAGAGTGAGGACAGGCGTTATCGTGCAAAAAAACGATACCGGAAGTCAGCATACCACGGCATTTGTTCTGTATAGCCCGTCGTAACTTTTTTATTGTTTCACAGTACATGTCTTGATTAATGGTCGTACCACGTTCCATGAATTCAACCAACAACACCCCTTTGGCATCCCAAAACACCGTTGCCATCAGTTTTCTGGCAGAAAAATCTTGCGAGGCTTTTCTTGGTTTGGTAGGCGAATTTGAATGTGCCCACATCTTTGGTTGTTCTTTTGTCTCAGGGTTCATGTACTTAATCCAGGTTTCGTCACCGGTCACGATTCTGTTTATCAATGGTTCTCCTTCGTCCTCATAACGTGACAGAAAGTCTAATGCAGAGGCCATTCTTTGAGTTTTGGGGTGGTCGGTAAGAATTTTGGGCACCCATCGTGCACAGAACTTACGGTAACCCAACCTTGCTGTCACTATCTCGTACAAGAGAGTCTTAGAAATCTGTGGAAAGCCGGTAGACAACTCCGACACTGAGAAACGTCGATTTTTCACGAACTTTTGCATCAACTGTCTGAACGAGTTTGTCAGTCACCAATGATGGTCTACCACTCCTCTCTTCATCATGAACGTTTTCTCGTCCACTTTTAAATAAACGTACTCATTCACGGACAACTCCTTCACTCATAACTCTTGGTCCGTACATGGCACAAAGCTCACAATGAATAGCTGCTGCAGAATATCCTTTGGCTGTAAAAAACCTTATGACAGCACGCACTTCACATTTGGCAGGGTTTTCTATTGCAGCAACGATTTCAAACTGCCACAAAAACTAAACTAGTGCAGGTACGACGTTCACTCGACCACGGCTTGATGCCGACTGACCTGTTGAGTGCGTGAACGCACAGATGGCGTCGCTACTCCCCCCACAACCCGACATGTGACCGATCGGAGGTTACTTTCTGAACCACCCTCGTATATACATACATACTACACAAAACGTATCCCTGACAATGATATTTTGTTTATATATTAGAATTTCCCATGGTAAACTGGGTTAGAAGCACACAGTTTGATATCAGGAATAGAACTCTTGTCGAACAGTGTAATTTAATTGGATAGATAAAAACATCTAATCACCAATCACATTCTTTCTTGCCCACACGTGTGTGTGTGTGTGTGTGTGTGTGTGTGTGTGTGTGTGTGTGTGTTTCTGTTTTTTTGCTGCTGCTTGGCAAGTAGATTTTTTAATCTATCAAATGAAATTATAAAGAAGAAATAGTACATTTAAAATTAAATACAATATACAATTAGATGCAGCCGGGGTGAAGGACTCATAAAACTGAAGAAGTGAATTGAAACAAAGAATATTATGAAACAGAAAGTTGCTACTCACTATAGAGTAGAGTTTAAATGAAGGATGTCGTGTTGGGCAGCGTGCTTAGCAGCAGGGTATCAACTTGTTTCTTGCCACAGCTTGTAGGTGGCCATTTATGTGGACAGACAGCTTGTTTGTCGTCATGCCCACATATAATGCAGCACAATGGTTGCATCTTAGCTTATATAGCACATGACTGGTTTCACAGGTAGCACTGCCTACAATGGGATAGGTGATATTTGTGACCAGACTGGAGATGGTGGTGGTGGTGGTGGTGGTGGTGGTGGTGGTAGGATGTATGGGACAGGTCCTGCATCTGGGTCTATTACAGGGATATGAGTATGGGTTAAAAGTTCTTCCTAAACACCCAGAATCCTAAAACCCCTCCCCTCATTCAGATTCATTGAAGACATCTTTGTGATCTGGATCGAGAGTGAGGACACCCTATACGCATTCCTCCAGAACCTCAACAGCTTCTCCTCCTTTGTCTCACCAGGACCTTCTCAAGCCAGCAAGCCTAGTTCCTAGGTGTTGATCTCCACTTCAAAGATGACTACATCTCTGCCTCTGTCCATATCCAACCTACTAACTACAATTAATACCTCCATTTTGACAACTGCTACCCAGTCCATACCAAGAAGTCCCTCCCATACAGTCTATCCACATATGCAGTGATGAGGGGCCCCCCTCGAAATATACCGGGGGACTCAATGAAGTGTTCAGACAATAATTATCCTCCAAACCTTGTACAAAAACAAATCTTCTGTGCTTTATCTTTGCAGTTTCCCACAACCCCCAAAGTCTCACCATCTGGCCACAGAGGAGCATTCCCCTTGTAACTCAGTACCACCCAGGACTGGAACAACTGAATTACATCCTCTACCAGTGTTCTGACTAACTATCATTGTGCTCTGAAATCAGAAATGTCCTGCCTACTAGAGTTGTGGCGATTCGTGAATGAGTCGTTCATTTGAACGACTCTAAATAAAGAATCGCAAGAATCGATTCGTGATACGGACGAATCGTCGTTCAAAAGAATCGTTAGAACGATTGCATGTTTCCGAGTCGTGACGATTCCAAGTTCCAACGATTCATCGATTCTTAGTACGCTATACTTCGAAGGCAACTTCCGAATCATGCCGAGTCGTGCCGAATGATTACGACCGCCAGATGGCAGTCAAGTGGAGGATGCGTGTGAACAAAGGAAGATCGGAACGAACAAACGAAGTTCGTGGGCCGTAATATTTATTACTCGTGAAAACCAAGCTGACACTTTGCGGTGGCTGACGGGAACGAGCGTAAAGCGACATTACTTCACTGCTAATTCTGTTAGTTCCACTAGTGCTGCCACTAAATGGCTGTCGCACTAGACCAATATTACAGAGCCTATATAGAGAGAATATAGGCTCTCTAACCAATACCATTCTTGGCGGATCGCCATGTAATACCGTCTTTAAACAAAAGCTTTTTAATTAATAATTTCAAGTTCCAGTTTTCGAATGTTATCGTGTTCAGATTCATATTAAATTTTAGTGAAGTAATGTCGCTGTATACGATTGAATCTTACTGTTTAGAAGTATGTCGTCTTCTCACGTAAGTAGTAGTGACAGCGGCAAGTTCTCTGACAAATTAAAAGCAAATTACCTATGCTTTGTATTTAGAAGAAATGAAAGTTAAGCTAAATTTGCTGTGTGGGAGGGCTGTCAGCTGCGTTATGAATTACAAGAGTGATGTGGACTTCGAAAGACAGCACAGAAAAACATAGGATATGAGCCAAACCACCTCTGCCTCACTGCTAGATTTTGTTGCTATAAAACAGACGTCTGTAGTTAGATACGTTCAAGCGACACAACCAAACTGACATACCACGTAATTTTGCACCACCTTTCGCACAAATCGACTCGTCTTTCCTGGCATACTGAAATAAACAATAGATGCAATTAAATCAAACGTGATCTTTCATCAATTAAGGTATTACATGTATAAATCGAGAATCACGCTTATAACGTCACACGCATGTTTACTCATAAATAAACTATATCTGGCATATCTTATCATGATACAGTTCGATTCTAACCCCATTGACAATTTCAGACATGTCCTGCCATCTGTGAGTAAGATGTAGAACTTTTTGCATTCCGTAGGAATCATGCCATCGCAGACTAGAATGAAACGTGGAAGAATCGTGAACGAATCGTAGGAATCGATTCGCAGTGTGAGATTGAATCGTAGGAATCGAATCGGGAAAAGGAATCGTGTTGCCCAACTCTACTGCCTACTATCCTCCACACCTGTCCCACAGTGGTATTCCTCCATCCACCAAACCTACACAATACACTCGTCCATCCCAGCACAATCCCTGCTCCCAACCCTTACTTAATGGCTCAGATCACTGTAATAGAACTAAATGCAAGACCTGTCCCATACATCCTTCATTCACCATCTACTCCAGGCTGGTCACAAACAACATATATCCCACCAAAGGCAGGGCTACATGTGAAACCAGTCATCTGATATAGAGGCTGAGCTTCAACCAATGTGCTGATTTCTGCATGGGAATGACAAGCAACAAGCTGTCTGTCTGCATGAATTACCAGTAATAAACTGTGGCCAGGAACTCCCCCTGCAGTATATCCTACGTTCCTGTAACCCTCCTGGCTTCAGCCTTGATTAGTCAGTTTTCTCACCCATTCAGACCCTTCCCTGTCTCCATTCCAGTGCTACATAGCCCTCATATCACCAACACAAGAGGTCTTCTTTACTCCTTTTGTAGAAAGAACTGCAAGGATTTTGCTTTTTTTGTGGGTGGCAATGTCAGTGAAGATATTATTTATCTTTATTACATTATTTGCTAGGTATATACTATTAGACATATATTTTCACCGATAACTTATTCTTGGAGAAAAGTGATGTCTGTGTCTTGTAACTAGTGTGTTCAGCATAGTTATTGGTTTGATCACTTCTTCTATTTTTAAAGCTACATTTTTACATTTATAATAGCTACCACAGCTAAGGCTAAGTATCTATGGCTGGATGACATGTCTGGCATTGCAGTAATAGAGCATACAAACTAACTTTCCTAATTAATGCATGTATCTGTTAGTCAGGACTGTCAAAATCCAGATCGTAGTTGGAGATTAGCCATCACAATTGTACAGACACTGTTTTTCGATGTACTATTTTTCTTCCTCCTTATGAGATAGTGTACTGGAGACAATTGCATTGTTTTCCTTATTTTGTTTTGGCTGTCTTAGTAGTTTCTTCGTATAATTTAAGTGTTTACATTTATTTATGGAGCTGTGTTTTGTTTAATGAGGAGGGTGTTTATGAGGAATCCAGTCAGCAATAATGTTTTTTATGATTTACCATATGACACATGAAAGCTGATTACCTCTGAAATGAAGAGGCTGGGAGTAAATTGTGTAGTAGAAACAACTGAAAAACATAGGAGAAATGTGCACACACATTTGGAGAGAATTTGTGATAAGTATCCGAAGATAATGTACGTACAGTACCACTGTCCCTTTGCTCAAAAAACATTTTCCATCAAGACTTTCACTACAGTCTGTTCCCAGACAAAATTGTTTCTCTTACTGCCTCACCTCTCTACATGGAGTCCAGTAGGGAGCTGCATTTCCCCATCTGTCATCAACTCGTGGTCATCTATCCCACCTGTTGCAGATGATCCATACACAAGGTGAGAAATGGCTTAGGTTGTCATGAACATTAGAACTTCATTGCAACACAGAAGGCACATTATAATGTTGGGCGTGTGAAATGGCTTCCTAGTGCTAAAAACATAACAATAGTCCTGTTATGCTGTAAGGTTGTCACAAATATGAGCTAAGCTGAGCACTGCAAGCTGCACTGGTGTTTTCCTAGATTCCATTGTTGTTGTGCTCAGAGGAATAGTTGGGAATGTTAGAGCAAGGCAATGTAAAGAATGCCCTGATCCACTGAAAGATGTTTGATAATATGAGAACTATTCTTGAAGCTCCAGTTCTGCACTCTGTTTGTAAAAACTGAGTGGCACTGCTGTAGGTATCTAAAGAGTAGGTTGCACTAGTGATGTCAATATTGTGGGCTACATTCTTATTAATATAGTCATGGCACTTAGAAGTAGACAGTGGATGTAATGTCTGGGACTTGGATTGGCTGGTGAGCCATTGTGCAGTGGTCTATGAAGGCTGTGAAGAGCACAGGAATACTGGAAAATTGTCCAGTGTCATGTGGTCCCTATACAGAAACTATGCAATGGGTGTCATGGGCAAGATGAGCTGCTCTGAGTTTGTTTCAGGTTTATTAACATGCTAGCAACAGGCAGCACTCTGTTGAATGTCACAAGACAGCATTGTAAGGTACCAGTCATATGGTACACCACACACTTCCACCTCATTCCTATTATGTCTTCTACTCCATCCTGTTCCCATACCCAACAAATTTCTTCCTGCCTCACCTTTACGAAGAATGCACCTGAGAAACAACCCACATCGTCTGCTACACAGTCTCCTTGCTATGTGTATCCATCTGTAAGTAAAGAAAGGAGGATTACATTGTATGTGTTTGATGTGCAATTTTACTGCATGAACAGCAAAAATGTGGAAAGTGATAACATTTTTGCTATTACCTTATGTGGGGTATCCCTGAGAAAAGTTAATGATAATTTGAAATTCTTGATGAAGTATTCTGCAAGTCGCAAAGTGCTCTCATTGTCAAATACTGGATGAATAGAATGACAGCATATGCTTGCAGTGAGTGAGGCTGCATATACAGTCATACACACAGTTCCTAACCGTTAAACTTGCCACAGTGAGTTAACCCTGTAACATAAAATTGTATGTTTTAATAAGCAGATTACTACAGGATTTTAAATTATAAAATTTGGTTAATAATTATTTGAAATGTTGACAATAAAAGTTTATTTGCCCCTGGCGGTATTCAGATAGCCAGCTTGCACCTCGAATAAAGTTCTGACTTTGTGGATCTCGGTTAGTAATGTTCACTGTTGTACATAATTGACTAGATTAGATGCTCAGTTATTCACTGATCACTAGGCTCTCTAAAAGATTGAAGTAATTGATTCTGTTCTTTATAATGTCATATTGAAACAGTCTTCATTTATCAACTGTTTGTTTGACTTTTGCAGATTAAGTATTTTTTATATTAACACACAATTTCCTCTTTTGTCAATCAGGCCCTGTTGTCGGGGAAGCCCCGCGTCCTATTGCTCAGGTGAGTGAAAGTAGAAGCAGCACCACTGAGACTGACAGAGAGATGGTGAGTTTCACCAGCAGCAAAGGAAGTTTGGCTTTGTGGCATGTAATGAAACCCCACCCACCCTGTTTCCTGGCCACCTTCCAGGGTGCCAACAAATTTCATCAGCCCATGGTTTTTAGCCCTTCTGTGGGGTGCCCTGCACACCCGATTTTAATTAATTAACACCTTTCTACATATCCTATTCATCTTCACTTCATACTTATTATTTTTTGCACTCCAATCTTTCCTGACTCCACAACTTTTGCAACTTTATTTGCACTGGTAACTGAAGTGTTGTCTCAAGTCTTATATTACAATGTAATTACCTACTGAACAATTACAAAAATATATCAAAGAATACTCGCATACTGGCTAATGGCATCGTAACTTCATATTTTCTCTCCTGATATAATGGCGTTGTCACAGTGCTACAGATCTAGGGCAAAGCACTTCACTGAATGAGAATGAGATAGCATGGAATAAAACTCTCAAATCAGCAAGTACAGTGAAGCCTGATGAAGCAACTATTGCTGTCCCACTCTGCAGAAACTCTTCACACATTTGCAGCAGATTTCATGCGCAGGAGAAAAAATTCCTGAAGTGAATAAAAGTTTAAACCCATTATTTGAACTAGAATGTGACTTTATGGCAGCAATCATCATTCATTGATACTATAGACATTGCAAAATATGTAACTTTACCCCAGAGCTAGGTTACAGCACATTTGATATTCATTAAACATGATAATTACCACCTACAATTGTCTAAAATATTTAGTTATTGCAATTATACATCAATCACCTTTGCAAAATGGTAATAGTCACTCTTCTTGCTATTATCATAGCCAGACAAACTTGAAAAAACCCTTTTTAGAATATTATTATGGTCATTAAATTAATTTCTCGTGCACTTCATAGAGAGGTCTTCTTGTCTTTGGGTATCACAAGTTTATCTTGGGTTGCTTAGTAATTCAATAAATCTAACTTCATGTTTGGTAGCTCATCTATCACTGGTTGTCCTGTGTGAAGTAAAAGTAACTGTGTAGCTATGTTCTGTAGCTACGTTAGCTGTTTGGGATTTGCTTCCAGTAATATTCAGGTATGTCTCTGATACATGAAACAGAATCAAATGATCAATCTTTGGATGATCAACCAGATCTTGTACTGACTTCTGTATACAGGTAGCTGTCCCTCCTGCAGTGACCATATGATCAACATGCATGCTGTCTGTCATATGAATCTCAATGTATAGTGTCTGCCACAAGGTGTACAACTCTGAGGACAAGGGCCCATTCCACATTAACTTATGCTGCCATAGACATTGCAAAAGTATCTTAAATGTGATCACAATGGGACTAATTAATCCAAATGGATCAAAAATGTATGATGTGGCACACAGTACAGCGCATTTTGTGAAGCTGAAGCTGTAGATATTAGGTGCTGGTTTGAAATTGTTCACAGTTTCAAAATGTTGAACAGCTGGATGCTAGAATAAACCTCAAGTTCTAACATCCTCATCATTATCAAGCAGTAAAAGTAGTTGTGTTTTTTGCACCACTGAGGGGATATTTTTGAATAGTTCGTCTGTGTTGCTGTACCATTTCCATAGTGAAGCTCCACCTCTTATCAATATCTTCCTGAGATCTTACTGGAGCTTGATTTCACCCCTTACTGTATTGCATCCTGAGATACAATGGTCGATATTGAAATGATTAGTGAGAATGTTTGCTGCCTCACTCTGCTCACTCTCTTTGTGAGCTCACTGTAACAGATTACTGGCTGCAAGAAAGGGCGCACAAGTCATTCTGTGTGTGATCGCCTTTCATTCGTATTCCCAAGGTGGTGCAGATCTATCACTCCTCCACAATATTCTTTGGAAAGTGCGATCTTCATCTACTACCAGAACTTGTCAATGCATATTCTCCATGTCTACTGTGAAGGCAATGCGATGTATGTGAAAGCATAATGTTATGGATTACAAATAATGTTGAATGGTTGGTCATATCATTGGAAGACTGTTTAGTGACAAATTTGTGTTTGATTTGGCAAGAAAATCAAATGCTGCTCACTTTTAGTAGTTGAGCTGAAGTGGCGTGTACTATGAAATGCCTTCTGTTATGACTAGTACTGCCGTGTCGTAAACCTTCATACTTCCTCATAAACTCTGTGTAGCTTTCCGCAAGCTTTGATTGTCTTGTTAGTTTCTGCTCAGTCTGAGAGAAGCATTTTGCTGCATTGTGGAAAGAATTGCATAACAAACTTTACTCTTCCTGAAATGGAAGATGAACTATGAACCTATCTGTTGAATCTTTAGTTGTGTGTTCCATGAAGTGCAAGTCACATTGCTGCTCACCTTCCATCATTAAGACATTGATACCACACAACTAGTGTTTGGACAGCTTTAAGGAAAAGAAGTGGAATGTGGACTCACATATTTTTTCATTTGTTGTTTTATGTAATACAATTTATTGCTTAACAACATTCATATTATTACAATTTAAAAGCGTATTAAAACAGTCATGAGCCGCGCAGTAAAAACTTTAGCAGGCTTAATTAATTAGAATCCATATTTTGGCAATTGTACCATTATGAAAAGGGCATGATATTGGAAGTACACAGTTCACAAAACAAGGAAAGGTCACATGAATTGGGCAGGTTCAACAAACAATTTTATCAATCAAATTAATTACAGGGACTGACATTAGATGCATTAACAATTTGCAAGCTTAAGTTACTGTTGCACAGTTGAACAACATTCATCCAAATACATACTCGAGCGACCTTTTCCCCTGCATAATCCATCTCCTGCATCACACTCCTTCTCCATGTTCCACTAGCTGGAACATCTCCAAAGCTGACTGGGGGCTTTTCACCTCCCTGGTGACCTTCCATGACCAAAATTATCCAGCTGTAATAGTCAGGTCGCATACTTCATGGACGTTATTCTCACTCCTGCTGAATATTCCACCCCTCATACTTCTTCTTCTCCATGTCGAGTCCCAGTCCCTTGGTGGACTACCGCATGCAGCGACGCTATTCGTGCTCAGTGACGTACTTTACGCACCTTCCAGCGCCGTCCTAAGTTAGCAAACTGTATCAGTTATAAACGACTCTGTGCACAATGTTGTCGTGTTATCAGCTTGCTGGGTGGCTTTCACCAGCTCATCCAACAGTTTTACCCCTTCTTCAGTAGTCTGGTTTGGCCTGCGCCAGCTGTCTGGCACCAAGGTCCACTCTCCGATTTTTGGCGTGACTGTGGCGAATGAAGTCCTTGTGGATGCTGAGGATATCTCAAATGCCTTCAGCCGCTTTTTCGCAGAGGTTATGAGCTCTGCCCATTTCCACCGTGCCTTCCGCCCCTTAAAAATAAGCAGAGGAGGCACGGCCACCTTCTTTCCAGTCTTTGAATCGTGAAAGTTACAATGCCACCTTCACCATGCGGGAACTCGAAAGTGCACTCGTCCGTACCCGATCCAATACTCCAGGGCCCAATGGTATCCTTATTCAGATGCTGAAGAACCTTTCTTGCTCAGGTAAAGGCTGTCTTCTTCGCTCCTATAATCGCATCTGGACTGAAGGTCATGTTCCCACACACTGGCGTGAAGCAATTGTTTTTCCCATTCCCAAACCAGGAAAGGACAATCACCTTCCTTCCAGTTATCATCCCATCTCCCTTACCAGCTGCGTCTGCAAGTTGATGGAGCACATGGTGAATTCTCAATTGGTTTAGCTCCTTGAATCTTGATACTTTCTTGCCACAGTCCATTGTGACTTTCGTAGGCACCGCTCTGCCGTTGACCACCTAGTTACCTTGTCGACCTTCATTATGAACAACTTTTTGGAGAAGGCTTATGACACCTGTTGGAGGGCGGGAATTCTCCACACCATGTACACTTTGGGCCTTCGCAGTTGCCTCTCTCTTTATTAATGCATTTTTAATGGATCATATGGTCAGGATACGTGTGGGTTCTGTTTTGTCACATGCCTTTCGCCAGTAGAATGGGATGCCCCAGGGCTCCATTTTGAGCGTGGCCCTTTTTGCCATAGCTATCAATTCAATAATGGATTGCCTTCCAGCTGAGGTTTCAGGCTCCCTTTTCGTGGATGACTTTACAATCTACTGCAACGCTCACAGAACATGTCTCCTGGAGCGCTGTCTTCAGCATTGTCTAAACCGTCTATATTCCTGGAGTGTCACAAATGGTTTCCATTTTTCTGGTGAGAAAATGGTCTGTATGAACTTCTGGAGTTACAAACAGTTTCTTCCACCAGCATTAGATCTCAGTCCCATTGCTCTCCCATTCGTGGAGAGAAACAAATTTTTAGGTCTTACATTTGAAAGGAAACTTTGCTGGTCTCCACATGGGCTTTATTTGGCTGCTCGTTGTATCCATTCCCTAAATGTGCTCCGTGTTCTCAGTGGTACATCATGGGGAGCAGGTCGAATGGTCCTGCTTCGCTTATATCAGTCCATTGTCGGATCAAAGCTAGATTATGCGAGCATTGTCTACTCTTCTGCCCGGCCGTCCATCTTACACCGTCTAAACTCTATCCACCATTGGGGGGTTACGTCTGGCGACTGGAGCATTCTACACCAGCCCTGTTGAGAGTCTGAATGCCGAAGCTGCAGCTTTACCACTAAACTACCAGCACGATATGTTGCGTTGTCGGTACACCTGCCGACTTACGTCAATGCCCAACCACCCATCATATTTCTGCTGCTTTGACGACTCTTTTGATTGCCAATATGGGCTGTATGTCTCTGCCCTGTTACCTCCAGGAGTTCACTTTCGTCACCTGCTTCAGCAACTTGATTTTACCCTCCCTACTACTTCTCGAGTGGGTGAAAGCCCGATGCCACCTTCGCTCCAGGCTCAGGTTCGTGTTCACCTTGAACTCGGGTCGCTCCCAAAGGAGAACATCACGGATTCGATATACCACTTGAGGTTTTTTGAACTTTGTTCGAGGTCCACTAATAACGGCTTTATTTACACAGATGGCTCCAAGACTAATGCTGGCGTCGGATGTGCCTTTGTCATTGGGGATGATACCTTTCAGTATCTGCTCCTTGACCAGTGTTCAAGCCTTACAGCTGAGCTTTCTGCTCTCTATCAGGCTGTTCAGTATATCTTCCGCCATTGTCATTCTGCCTATGCCATCTGCTCTGATTCTTTGAGCGCCATTCAGAGTCACTGGGACTCATATTCGGACCACCCTCTCATGCAATGAATTGAATGGTCCCCTCAGTCGCTAGCTGATACTGGCACCCATGTCCTTTTTGTTGTGGATTCCTGGTCACGTTGTGGTGCCTGGGAATGAAGCTGCTGATACTGCGGCCAAGCTCATATCCTTAGTTTCATTGCATTGACAGACATCTCCAAACAGATCTGCGTCTTTGCAAGTACTCTCTGCTACTGCTCCCTTGAATTTTTCTACGGTATTATTGCACTAACGTTTGTGACTGGGCGCTAATGACCTTCGTAGGTGAGTGCCCTAAACACACAAAAAAAATGGACATGGCAATCCACCTGGTTTTCTTTATTGTTTGCAATTGTGTTCTTTCTGCCTGTACATTCATCCTGTTTGGTTTTAGGTCCCCACTTGAGTTTTGACCTCAACTTCAAAATTTCCTCTTTTTAGTGTGAGCCATTTGGGGAATGACTCCCTCCCTGGCGTCTGCAGTGAGGATTCCGTCTCCCTTCCCCCGGGTAGCCACCTTCTGCCCTGCTAGGTCACCGGCACACATAGCCAGTCTGTGTGATGGGGGTGTTATGTACCCATCGGGCTGAGTCCCCTGACAACACAGGAAGCACTCTCCTGATTCCTGAGTTGTTCACTCCCCATGTATGCCAAGGAGTGGTTGCTTGTACTCTTGGAGCATCACAACTCCTGCCAATGGCCGCTGTGCTAGACAGACCTCGGTTTGGCTATGTAGCACCCTTGGGGAGAGCCGCTAGTCACACTGGCTGGTATTGGGGCAGATGCTTGACGCATGAAACATGTTGTTGTTGTTGTTGTTGTTGTGGTCTTCAGTCCTGAGACTGGTTTGATGCAGCTCTCCATGCTACTCTATCCTGTGCAAGCTTCTTCATCTCCCAGTACCTACTGCAACCTACATCCTTCTGAATCTGCTTAGTGTATTCATCTCTTGGTCTCCCTCTACGATTTTTACCCTCCACGCTGCCCTCAAAAGCTAAATTTGTGATCCCTTGCTGCCTCAAAACATGTCCTACCAACCGATCCCTTCTTCTAGTCAAGTTGTGCCACAAACGTCTCTTCTCCCCAATCCTATTCAATACCTCCTCATTAGTTACGTGATCTACCCACCTTATCTTCAGCATTCGTCTGTAGCACCGCATTTCGAAAGCTTCTATTCTCTTCTTGTCCAAACTAGTTATCGTAAATGTTTCACTTCCATACATGGCTACACTCCATACAAATACTTTCAGAAACGACTTCCTGACAAATCTATACTCGATGTTAACAAATTTCTCTTCTTCAGAAACGATTTCCTTGCCATTGCCAGTCTACATTTTATATCCTCTCTACTTCGACCATCATCAGTTATTTTACTCCCTAAATAGCAAAACTCCTTTACTACTTTAAGTGTCTCATTTCCTAATGTAATTCCCTCAGGATTACCCGATTTAATTCGACTACATTCCATTATCCTCGTTTTGCTTTTGTTGATGTTCATCTTATATCCTCCTTTCAAGACACTGTCCATTCCATTCAACTGCTCTTCCAAGTCCTTTGCTGTCTCTGACAGAATTACAATGTCATCGGCAAACCTCAAAGTTTTTACTTCTTCTCCATGAATTTTAATACCTACTCTGAATCTTTCTTTTGTTTCCTTTACTGCTTGCTCAATATACAGATTGAATAACATCGGGGAGAGGCTACAACCCTGTCTCACTCCCTTCCCAACCACTGCTTCCCTTTCATGCCCCTCGACTCTTATAACTGCCATCTGGTTTCTGTACAAATTGTAAACAGCCTTTCGCTCCCTGTATTTTACCCCTACCACCTTCATAATTTGAAAGAGAGTATTCCAGTTAACGTTGTCAAAAGCTTTCTCTAAGTCTACAAATGCTAGAAACGTAGGTTTGCCTTTTCTTAATCTTTCTTCTAAGATAAGTCGTAAGGTTAGTATTGCCTCACGTGTTCCAACATTTCTACGGAATCCAACTGATCCTCCCCGAGGTCCGCTTCTACCAGTTTTCCATTCATCTGTAAAGAATTTGCGTTAGTATTTTGCAGCTGTGACTTATTAAACTGATAGTTCGGTAATTTTCACATCTGTCAACACCTGCTTTCTTTGGGATTGGAATTATTATATTCTTCTTGAAGTCTGTGGGTATTTCGCCTGTCTCATACATCTTGCTCAGCAGATGGTAGTGTTTTGTCATGACTGGCTCTCCCAAGGCCATCAGTAGTTCTAATGGAATGTTGTCTACTCCCGGGGCCTTGTTTCGACTCAGGTCTTTCAGTGCTCTGTCAAACTCTTCACGCAGTATCTTATCTCCCATTTCGTCTTCATCTACATCCTCTTCCATTTCCATAATATTGTCCTCAAGTACATCGCCCTTGTATAAACCCTCTATATACTCCTTCCACCTTTCTGCCTTCCCTTCTTTGCTTAGAACTGGGTTGCCATCTGAGCTTTTGATATTCATACAAGTGGTTCTCTTCTGTCCAAAGGTCTCTTTAATTTTCCTGTAGGCTGTATCTATGTTACCCCTAGTGAGACAAGCCTCTACATCCTTACATTTGTACTCTAGCCATCCCTGCTTAGCCATTTTGCACTTCCTGTCGATCTCATTTTTGAGACGTTTTTATTTTTTTTTTTGCCTGCTTCATTTACTGCATTTTTATATTTTCTCCTTTCATCAATTAAATTCAGTATTTCTTCTGTTACCCAAGGATTTCTATTAGCCCTCGTATTTTTACCTACTTGATCCTCTGCTGCCTTCACTACTTCATCCCTCAGAGCTACCCATTCTTCTTCCACTGTATTTCTTTCCCCCATTCCTGTCAATGGTTCCCTTATGCTCTCCCTGAAACTCTGTACAACCTCTGGTTCTTCCAGTTTATCCAGGTCCCATCTCCTTAAATTCCCACCTTTTTGCAGTTTCTTCAGTTTCAATCTGCAGTTCATAACCAACAGATTGTGGTCAGAATCCACATCTGCCCCTGGAAATGTCTTACAATTTAAAACTTGGTTCCTAAGTCTCTGTCTTGCCATTATGTAATCTATCTGATACCTTTTAGTATCTCCAGGATTCTTCCAGGTATACAACCTTCTTTCATGATTCTTGAACCAAGTGTTAGCTATGATTAAGTTATGCTCTGTGCAAAATTCTACAAGGCGGCTTCCTCTTTCATTTCTTCCCCCCAATCCATATTCACCTACTATGTTTCCTTCTCTCCCTTTTCCTACTGACGAATTCCAGTCACCCATGACTATTAAATTTTCATCTCCCTTCACTACCTGAATAATTTCTTTTATCTCGTCATACATTTCATCAATTTCTTCATCATCTGCAAAGCTAGTTGGCATATAAACTTGTACTACAGTAGTAGGCATGGGCTTTGTGTCTATCTTGGCCACAATAATGCGTCACTATGCTGTTTGTAGTAGCTAACCCGCACTCCTATTTTTTTATTCATTATTAAACCTACTCCTGCATTACCCCTATTTGATTTTGAATTTATAACCCTGTAATCACCTGACCAAAAGTCTTGTTCCTCCTGCCTCCGAACTTCACTAATTCCCACTATATCTAACTTTAACCTATCCATTTCCCTTTTTAAATTTTCTAACCTACCTGCCCGATTAAGGAATCCGACATTCCATGCTCCGATCCGTAGAATGCCAGTTTTCTTTCTCCTGATAACGACGTCCTCCTGAGTAGTCCCCGCCCGGAGATCCGAATGGGGGACTATTTTACCTCCGGAATATTTTACCCGAGAGGACGCCATCATCATTTAATCATACAGTAAAGCTGCATGTCCTCGGGAAAAATTACGGCTGTAGTTTCCCCTTGCTTTCAGCCGTTCGCAGTACCAGCACAGCAAGGCCGTTTTGGTTAATGTTACAAGGCCAGCTCAGTCAATCATCCAGACTGTTGCCCCTGCAACTACTGAAAAGGCTGCTGCCCCTCTTCAGGAGCCACATGTTTGTCTGGCCTCTCAAGCACGCAAGCCTCCCCAGCAACGGCAAGGTCCATGGTTCATGGGGGGGCATGAAACATATGGAGCTGCAAAAATCTGGCCGATCTCAAACGGGTGCTTCTTCGAAAGGTGAACAATCATTGAATGCTGCCTCATGTTACCCAGCAACCTCTCCTTTCCTCGCTACACCATGGGAGGAGGGCCAGGCTAGCCATCTTTGGATGAAACACTTACCCCATTACCTCATCTGTATGAGTAGATATGGGAACACATTCACTGCCACAATGCTATTGTTTTTTGTGGAAAATATTCAGGACAAAATTATTGATCAAAGCATTTTCTGCATCCCAATCGGCAGCTCTTTGCACCTGTGATCATCTTGACAATGTGCCAGTGTATTACCCCTCACCAATCTCTGAATATGGTGCGGAGAGTGATTTTTCATTGGGATCTCGCCCTGCAAACTGATGATGAACTGTGGGCTAATCTGGAGAAGTGTGCGTTAATTTTGTTTGGCATGTGCATATGGGCCACAAACACAACTGCTGTGATAGTGGTGCCTTCATTCTAGCTTTTGAGGGGAATACCCTCACAGAGAAGGTCAAGGTTATGTGCTACAATGGTGACGTGAAGCCATATGCCTATCCACCTGTGTGGTGCTTTCGGTGGCTGTGTTTTGGGCATATGTCATCCCGTTGCATGGCAGACACTCTGTTTGCTGACTGTGGACACCCAGTCCATGAGGGAAGCCCCTGTGTTCTGACACCTGTGTGTGACAAATGCACTGAAAGCGGCTCCCCTCACTAGCCAGATTTGCCAGGCATACAAGAGAGAAAGAAAATCCAAGAATACAAGTCTCCAGATCACCTGTCTTATGCTGAGGTTCACCAAAAGAATGTGACACTCCATCTAGTGTCACAATCTTCAGCTTTCCTCTCTGTTACTTCATTTCCTCCACCCACCTCTGCCTTGCCCAGCCCCATCCCCCTATACCCTCTCCCTCCTCTTTCCCTGCTGTTGCCACAACTTCCTCTCTGGATCTGCTCCCTCTCACCAGCCGAAGTAGTACGCCCATTTTTGGCACCTGTCAATGATCGGGCTCTCTCCCAAGACCCCTCTGCCCAGCATCTCTCAGGCTGTAAGACTCCTACAATCAGTCAGTTAGTCTGTGCATCCCAAGGTTACCTGCTCTCTTTCAGTTCTGGATCTTGCAGAAACCTGTACTCCCTCTGTGCTCTACCCTCCTCTGCCTCTGAAATAGGAGGAGGAGGAGGAGGAGGAGGAGGAGGAGGAGGAGGAGGAGAAAATGAACAAGAAGAAAGATAAATCATAAGACAAGGTTCCAAAAGGTTTTGTGTGTGTGTGTGTGTGTGTGTGTGTGTGTGTGTAATCTGGATTCTGGCCACACAATCATCCACTGGAATTTTCATGGATACTATCATCACTTACCAGAAATGCAACCTTTTGCCGGAAATTTACTGGCCACAGGGAAGCATCTGGTGGGATCTGCACTTTGGTTCACTTCAACGTTGTAGTGACTGGATCCACTATGTACCAACTTGGAAGCAATAGTGGTTAGAGTGCAAACGTCTCTGGCAATCACCATTTGCAGTGTCCACCTCCCTCCAGTTAGGATAAATCCTTACTTTGCACTGTCTACCTTAATCCAACAATTCCCACAGCTGTTTCTCCTCCTTGGGGACTTATATGCCCACCATCCACTGTTGGAGAGTGACACTTCAATGGGTGGGGGTCTCCTATTTGACCAATTTATTAGGGACCTGAATTTGTGTCTCATCAATGAGGGGTCCCCTACCCTCTCGAATGCTCTTAATGGCACCTTTACCACCATCGATCTCACGATCTCCTCTCTTGCCTTCGTGGCTTCCCTCCATTTGCCAGCCCGTAATGACGTTCATGACAGTGACCACTTTCCAGTGATTCTATCGGTCCCCTGCCACCGCCTGGCAGACAGGACCCCAAGTCGAGTATTCCTCAGGGCCAGTTGCCCTCTGTATATGTCTGCTGCGCACTTCTACACCTCCCTGTCGAATTGCATTTGTGCAGTCTTGCGAGGCACCTCTGCCACTATTCTTCACGCTGCTGTCACTGCTGTCCCCCCTACCAACACGTCCCCTCATCGTTGATCAGTACTTTGGAGTGCCAGGGATGTTACAGTCACTGTCCACACCCGCTGACAGGCACTGCATCATTTTAAACGACACCTTTCACAGACGAACTTCTTCAGTTTTAAGTGCATTCGTGCTAAGGCTCACTACCTTATTGAGCATCATAAAAAAGAATGCTGGGAGCACTGTGTGTGCTCTCTGCGGACGTATGCCTCTTAATTGCAGGTTCGGTCCGAGCTCCGTAGTGCTCTGGGCTGCAAGTAACAGTCAGTTGTCCAGGACATTAACCTTAAAGGTGGTCTGTGCACTGATCCATTGGACCTCGCAGAAGAACACTTTGTGATTTCATTGACATCATCTTTCTATCCTGCTACCTTTCTCAGACACTAATGCAGTGTTGACCAGACCCCCCACCCTTTGTATGATCACACTGAGTGATATAGTGAACACTTCACTGAATGGGAATTCTTGCAGGCTCTTACCTCTTCACAGGACATCGCAGCTGGCCCAGATTATGTCCACAACCAGATGGTCTAGGATCTTCAACTGCATTAGGTTCACAACTGCTTTTCCGTCACAATGACGAGATAGTATAGTTATCCCTGTCCTTAAGGCCAGGAAGAACCCAACAGCTCTCGACAGCTACCACCAATTAATCTCACAAATGTACTACGTAAACTGCATGAGAAGATGGTTAGCTTCACATTATGTTGGGTACTCAAATCTCTGGGCCTTTTGTCCTAGTAACACTGTGGCTTCCAAGTGAGATGATCTCCAACTGACCATTTACTTGGATTGGAAAAAGCCATCTAACATGCTTTTACTCACTGTCAGCACCTTGTCATGGTCTTCTTTTCTCCTACATAAGGCACACAACATGGCTTGGTCCCATCACACTTTAGTTACCAACCATGACTGGGGCTTCCATGTTCCCCTTCAGATTCTTATCCGTGAGTTTTTCTCTCAGCAGCTCTTTCGGGCTCAAGTTGGCACTGCCCTCAGCACCCCTGGAATTCAGGAGAATGGTATCCCACAGGGTTCTGTGGTAAGTGTCACACTCTTCCTCCTTACTGTCTATGGGCTTGTGACCTCTGTTGGACCTCTGGTTATTCTGGTGTTGTACGTCGATGATTTTTGCATCTGATCCAGCTCCCACTAAGTAGATCTGCTGAGCGCCGGCTCCAAAAATCATCCCATGGGCCTCTGTTGGGCTAACTCCTATGGCTTCCAGTTTTCTCCCTCCATAATGTGGGTTATGCACTTTTATCGTTGACTCACAGTACACCCCATTTCAGAATTTTATTTAGGTGACCAGCTTCTTGATGTTGAAGCACAGTCCTGTTTCTTGGGCGTTATTTTTGGTAACCAGCTGACATGGCTGCCCTACATTTGCCGCCAAAATACTGTATGTATATGGAAACTTAATGCTCTCCACGTCCTGGCCCTTGCATTTTGGGGTGCAGACTGTGTCACACTTCTCTCCATGTTTACTGTGACCTGGTCTTCTCCAGACTACATTGTGGTGGTCAGGTTTAAAGCTCAGCCACGCCTTCCACTTTGAATCTGCTTGACCCATTCATTGTGGGGTTCATCTGGCTATTGGTGCCTTTCTCACTAGTCCCGTTGATAGTCTCCTCATAGAGGTGGGGATTCCCCCTCTACACACATGACTGGGCAAACGACTACTTTCTTAATCAGTCATCATTCACCAATTCCCTGACCATCCGATGTACCCTGCACTCTTCGCCAATGACGACTGTCTCCCTCCTGACACGGTCTTGCGTGGGATTGCCGGTTGGCATGCGTATCACTTCCTTATGTTGGGATCCCCATCTCCACTCACTGTAATGCACCTCACATCATTCCTCACATACCCCTCTGACCCATGGATGGTAACAAGACCATGATCACTCCCCCATGGGAAGACCACCCCACTTTTTTGCTTTTTTTTCCCCAAGTTTTCACATTTGATCTAAACTTACATGCCTTTTACTGTGTGTGTTTACTCTTCATTATTTTATTATTTGACTCCCCTGACTAGGTCCATCCACTTTCATTGGACCCGGTTTCTTGTGTGTCTAACTTAGGAATCGTGGGACTGATGACCTCCCCGTTTGGTCCCATAACCCCTCTCAATCAATCAATCAGTCAAGTGAGATCCATCATCTAATGAAATTGGCTTCATCCCCATGCTGCTCCATTGAAGCTCACTGCATTTTCACCCACAGGTGGTTGCTCCTGCATGCTACTTCATCGAATCCATCACAGTTCAGCCCAGATGAACCAAAGTGTTAGTGTCCACAGACAGCAATTTAAATTGTCAATTTATATGAGGACCAGGAATTTAAAGGACTGTATAATTGTTCAGATCCAGTCAGATGGCAATGAATGGCAGTGTGTGTTTGGAAGCACTTACAATTGACAGTTAACACACACACGAATGAAAATACACATATTCACCCTTCAGTGTAAAAGGCGTGTGGGCTGACAGATGCTTGTGTAATCTACAAGCTAAGCTGTGACCACAGTGCCACGTTCTATTGCATGTGACAACCAACAAGCTGTATGTTCGCATGAAAGGAAACAGACAAATTGTGGCCAAGAGATAACTGGACCACCCTGCAGCACTGCACAGCCTTCTATTTCGCAAGTACATGCACAGTCTTTTTTCTGCTCTTCTAATTCTCACATTTTCCTCATCCTTCCCCCCCCCCCCCCCCCCCCCTCCTCACCACTTCCTGGTCCAGCATTCTGACTACACATAATTCCCCTGCCCTGTCCGTACCACATCACTGTATGCACCCACAACCATCACTTCAGTCACCCACATCTACCGTTCTATCACTTTCCCATCCTGTACCAGCTTCATCTCTCTCTTCACCACCCAGGCTGCTTCACCCATCATGTGCAGTTGCTCACAGTCCACCTCGGAGGTCAGAGACAATGGTCATTCACAGGTGAGCTGTTTGTCTGAAGTTCACATGTTTGGTAGTTTTTTTGTTGTGCCTGTGTACGACTTACCTCCACTCTGTGGAAAGTAGCAGTTTACTGATTTCATATTATTATTATTATCATTATTATGTCCTGGATTACTTCATTGTTTAAATATTTACATATGAATGTACTGACGTGTCTTGCTGTTTACAATAATTGTTCATCTGTTTGCATTATGATACGGTAGTAAATGGAGATTCTGTAAAAATATATTTTGGGAAAATGTTGTTTGACTACTGTATCCAATGAAATGTGTAACTTCATCATTCTTAAATTTTTCAGCCAGTGTCTTGTTACATGAACAGAAATGAAATGCCTCCTCTTCCTCTTCAATTTCTTCTCACAAATTTTTATCTACTTCTCATCCTCCATTTGGCTCTCAGTTTGCTCCATTGTTATTGTGGCCGTGTTTATGAATTTTGATACTGCTTCTTTCACTATGTTTAGTTGTTGTTTCAATGTACAAAATAAATTGTAGAGAAACGGCTGTTACAATACTACTAAGAGCTGTCTCCTTTGTATGGGACAAAAATGTGTGCGTAATGTTGTTGAAAATCAATGGTTCACATCTGGATAACCTGTGTTATGCTTAGGGTCACAAAAAGTGAGTCACTCCATCCAGTGTCACTATTTTAGTTTCCATTGATTACAACTTGATTACTGTAAATAATTTATTATTATGAATGAATGTGGCATAAAGAAATTTATTTTCCAGTTTCAAATGAAACCCACTGCTCAATTCTGAAAGTATGAGTGAGACGTGGAAGGTCACAGCTTTTATTGAATCTCTTGCTAGAACACAGTTACTGAATATGCAAAATTATTAGTTGTATGAAGCTAGTGAGTAACTGAATGGGGAAAAGTCAGTCTAGTAAAACCTTAGCGACACTTGCTTCATACATTTGCTGTAATATGAGGACGTTAGATTATTGCTCATGTACAAACTGAAAATGCAACAGTAGTTGAACATGTACATGCTGTAGTTAAAAGTATTTCTCCCATGATTCTGTTCAGAGGAAAGATGTATAAAGACGAAAATCATATCAATTTACCTGATGACACTTGTTTTCAAGTAACAGATAAGACTCAGTGATAGCCGTTATCCTCACAAAACCTACCTCATTGTTAATGGAGGTAAACGACATCTTTGATGCCTCTTATTCTCTCTGCTGCTCAAGGAAACTACAGATTCTAAATTGCTTCTAAAGGAATTAAAAATGTGAATGTTTGCTACTTGACAAGGGTATTTTCAAACAATTTGAATATTCTGGGACATTGCTGACTTAAGTACTGGACAATTGGAAGAGTTAAAACAGTCACAGGTGTGATTTTTGGAAGTGCCTGGCTGAAAGAAATGACACCAGCTGAGCTGACTCTTTCAAAGAAACAGGAATTTTTCCTTCAAAACCTCAAGCAATTCCCAAATCTAGATTTACACCTTCAGGATTTACAGTGCATCCAATTGCCACAAATTTCACCCATGATCCCTCTATCTTATTATCTGATTGAGGACAAAAGTGATTTTGAATTTTTTGTTAGCAAAGAAAGGAATACCAACAAAATGTTACGGTTCACAACAAAGACAAAATATTTCCCAAGCACAGGAACAAAACTTCGCAGCCTAATGAGGTTACCTGCTTGGATAACTGACCAGGACTTAATGGTATGCAAGAGAAAGCAGCAGCAAATTTAAAGATTCATTATGTTCTGAAGATAAAGAACATATATTTGTCTCGATTATGTGGGTTATCTGTAAAATGATAGTTGAATATTTCAATGCCATTTGGAAATTTTCATATGTTTTTCTTGTTTGATTATTTCTGTCTGTAAATGCTTACTGAATTTTGTATTAGATTCAATAAGGGCAACTTCATGAACAACTCTTTGTAATTTACACCAGAAAAACTATGAAGTTCATAAATTACATTTCTTCCCCTTTACAGAGGAATAAATTGATTGTCTAGCATCACAGAAGCATTTCCTTGAATACCGTAACTAAAGATTTGGAATCTACTGGCCTAGAAGTTACTTACTTCATAATGTCAACTGTTGTGAAGTGTAGGCTGACGTTCAAGAGATTAATTATGAAGACTCAATACACAAAGAAGTGGGGTGCAGACATGCTAAGGAATGAGATATGCTTGAAGTTCTTCAAGGCTCTGGATAAAGCAATAAGAAATAGCTCATTTGGCAGAACAGTTGAAGAGGAACATATGTCTCTAAAAAGTACAATCACAGAAGTTTAAAGGAAAACACAGATACAAAGATGGTAACGGTGAAGAAACCATTGGTGACAGAAGAATTACTTCAGTTGATCAATAAAATAAGGAAGCACAAAACTATTCAGGAAAATTTGGGAAGACAAAAATAAGTTGCTGAGGGATGAAATAAATAGCAACAGGGAAGCTAAGATGAAATAACTGCATGAAAAATGTGAAGAAATCGAAAAATAAATGATGGTCAGAAGGACTAATTCAGTGTGTAGGAAAGTCAAAACAATGTTTGCTGAAATTAAAAGTGAGGGTGGTAACATTAAGAATGCAATGGGAAGGCCACTGATAAATTCAGGGAAGAGGGTAGATAGGTGGAAAAACTATTTTGAAGGCCTTTATGAAGGGGTAGATTTGCCAGATGTGGTAGAAGAAGCAGGAGTCTAGTTAGAAAAGAAAGAGGATCCAGTAATAGAATCAGAATTTAAAAGAGTTTTGGAAGACTTAAGATGAAATAAGGCACAATGGGTAGATAACATTCCATCAGAATATCTAAAATCATTGGGGGAAGTGGCAACAAAACAATAATTCACGTTGGTGTGTAGAATGTATGCGTCCAGCAAAAAACGTCTGACTTTTGGAGAAACATCATCCATGCAATTCCAAAGACTCAAAGAGTTGAGAAGTGTGAGAATTATCACACAATCAGCTTAACAGGTCATGCATCCAACTTATTGACAAAAATAAGAATGGGTTAGAAAATTGAAGATTTATTAATTGTGATCAGTTTGACTATAGGAAAGGTAAATGCACAAGGGAGGCAATTCTGATGTTCATTATGGAAGCAAGACTAAAGAAAAATGAAGACACATTCATATGATTTGTTGACCTGGAAGATGTGTTCAACGATGTAAAATGGTGCAAAATATTTGAAATTTTGAGGAAATTAGGGGTAAGCTATAGCAAGAGAGTGGTAATAGGATATTTACAAGAGCTGAGAGGGAATAATAAGTGATTAAACCATGAACAAATGGCTTTGATTAAATACAGTGTAAGACAGGTATGTGGTCTTTCACCCCTACTGTTCAATCTGTACAGCATAGCAGCAATGATGAAAATTCAGGAATCTGATTAAAACTGAAGGTAAAAGTATATCAGTGATCAATCTAATGAGTACAGAATATGAATTGAGAGTAAATCTAAGGAAAGATGAAATTAATGAAAAGTAGCAGACATGAAAATAGTGAGAAACTTCAGAGTGAAATTGATGGTCACAAGGTTGATGAAGTTAAGTAATTCTACTACCTAGACAGCAAAACAACCAATAATGAAGCAAAAGGACATCAAAAGGAGACTAGCTCTGGCTGAAAGGTGTTCCCTGGCCAAGAGGAGTCTACTGGTATCAAACATAGCCCTTCATTTGAGGAAGAAAATTCTGAGAAAGTATGTTTGGAGCACAGCCTTGTATGATAGTGAAACATGGGCTGCAGAAGAACCAGAACAAAAGAATCGCATTTGAGATTGTGCTGCAGATGAATGTTGAAAATTATGTGGGCCTGTAAGCTAAGGAATGAGGAGATAGGAAGATAGAATACATCCCATAAATAATTGATACATAGGTTGCAACTGTTACTCTGAGATTAAGATTTTGGATCAGAAGAGGAATTCATGGTGGGCCACATCAGGCCAGTCAGAAAACTGATGACGAAAAAAAAGTCAACAGTTACAGAAAGGATAGATTGATGCTTATCATAAACATGACACATCGCCAAGAGCAAAATGGAGCACCATGCACAGCATGCAGATGAACATAACCTACCAAGTTTCAATGGCTGCTTCACAGCCCAGGCCACCTGGTTTGTCCCCACCTCCACCACCACCACCACCACCACCACAAGCATTTCTGAACTGTGAATCTGGGTGCTATCCTTAAAACACATTCACTGCTCCAGAAATCATCCTGACCTCAACCTGTGGTAATCATTTGTCCCTACATCCTTCACCCAAAATTTCACAGCATGCATGATCAGAATCTTTGTGGGTATGCATCTAGTATGTAATTCTGTTGAAATATTGAGTTCAGAGTCTGTTCTGAGGTTCTGTAATGCATGGACGTCAATGAGATAGTGTGGTAGTTTTGTTAAACACTTCTGGTATCCTTTTTGTAGATAGGTATGTCCTGTGCTTCTTTCCAATCACTGGGCACAGTTAGTTCAAGATATCTACAGTGTAATGTATTACAGTGAAAACAGGATTTGACTGAGGTATAAATTGAATATAGGATATTACAAGGATTTCTTCATGCCCTTAATCCTTGTTCAATGTCACTGATTTTAGCTGTTTCTCAATGAACATGACACTAATATCTACATCACTCATCTTTGCAGTGGCGTGAAAAGGAAACCGGAGCATTTCTTCTGTATTTTCCTTTGTAATGGAAAGATATATGTAGTGAGAATTATTAAAGCACTGTGGAAGGAAGAATAGGATATCTGGTCAGGGCATTTCAGTGCTGTCAACGCAAAATTAAGTAGGGGTAATCCTGGAATAGGTTAAAAAATGAACAATAATAATAATAAGAAGAAGAAAAAGAAGAAATGTTAGTTACCATAAAAAATTGTTGTATCTGGGAACACTGAAAATTTCCAATTTATCTAATGGTGAAATTGAATTTTTACACTACATTTTAAACTGACATTTTGAGGGACAGATGTGATAGTGGACCAGAATTTGTTATGAAATGTAGATTAAAAGTGCAAAATCATACTGAATCTATAAACAGATAGAACATTATCTCTGTAAGGTTAGTTTTTGTTCTACAGAAATATCAGTTCTAACTTTAGAATTTGCCCATCCAAATAGCTTGAAGAAAAGCAAACCCATATTTATATCATTCATAGATTTTGAGGAAGATGAATTAAGAAGTTATTCTTTCCAAGATCTATACATGAATGGAATATGAAAAAATCCCGAACAATTCTTAGAATGGAAACTACACCCTACCATGCACTACACGGCAGACTATGGATGCTTTTGTGGAATATAAGGTTGTGTGATGCTGGACTGGGAACAGGGAAACAGTTAAGTAGGTGCAGGATGCACCAGGAGGTTTATGGGAACATAGGAACCCACCCTGCAATATATCCTATCTCTACAGTTCTAAAAAGCTGATGTTGGTAGGAAGCACATCGGTGGATGCAGTCATTAAGACACAATTTTGGACAGTGCTCTCAACCACTGTGAGGCCCTGTTGTTTTTTCAGGACACTTTGTTGGTGACCATTCATGCAGACAGACAGCTTGTCTGTGGTCTTGCCCAAGTAGAATGCAGCACAGTGTTTGCAGCTTAGATTGTATATCACATGGCTTGTTTCACAGGTAGCCCTGCATTTTATGGGATAGTTGATGCTTCTGACAGGACTGGTGATGGTGGTGGAGGAGGAGGATGTATGGGACATCCTGGTCTGTTATAGGAATATGAGCCATCAGACAAGGGGTTGGGAACAGGGGTTGTGTAGCGATGGACGAAGTTATTGTGTAGTTTTAGTGGGTGGCAGAATACCACTGTGGTAAGTGTAGGAGGGATAGTGGGTAGGACATCTCTCATTTCAGGCCACGTTCATAAATCTTGTTGGAGAATATGATTCAGTTGATCCATTCCTGGGTGGTAGTAACATGGAGAACACTCCTCTGTGGCCAGATGGTGGGGCTAACTGGGGGTGATGGGATGACTGGAGAGATGAGTCCCAGGAGATTTCTCCTGTCACCCATCATCTCCTAAAGTCCCACTGCTGAGCTGCAGAGGAGCATTACCCTCATGACTCATTATGACCCAGGACTGTAGAATCTGAATCATATTCTCTGCTAGGGTTTCAACTACCTCTTTTTGTGGCCTGAAATGAGGAATGACCTACCCACTATCGTTCCCACTCCTCAAACAGTGTCATGCTGCTGTCCACTGAACCTACACAATATATTCATTCATCCCTTTAATACGCCTGCTCATATTCCCTTGTATGTTTTCCCATATCCCTGTAATAGACCATGATGCAAATCCTGGCCCATACATCCACCACCACCACCACCACCACCTAGACCAGACCAATCACAAAATCACCTACCTCATCAAGAGGCAAGGCTACCTATGCGACAAGTCACATGATTTACAAGCTAAGCTGCCACCACTCTGATGCATTCTACATGGGCATGACAACTGAGAAGCTGTATTTCCATACGAATGGCCACTGAGAAACTGTTGCTGAGAGACAGGTAGACCACCCCATTGTCGGGCATGCTGCCTGACACAATGTTCTTCCATGAAATGACTGCTTCACAGCCTGTGCCATCTGCATTATTGATACTAACACCAGCTTTTCTGAACTGCTGAGGAGCAAACTTCCCTACATTGTACCCTACATTGCCTCAACCTTGGTTCATTAGTCATTTTCCTTGAGTTGCCTAACCCCTTCACAGTTCAGAACCAATGATGCTAGCAGCCAACAAAGTGGTTGCAGTAACAGTGTCTGCTGACAGGGCATGATTTAATCATGTATGTTGGAAAAGCCTCTGGTTTATGAGGTGTGAAGAGAGGGTAACCATTGACTTAATGCTGTTGGGAGTGTGGTTGCTTAGAAGCCAGGCCTGCTGATGTTCTACCACTCATATATGTTTGCCTGTTTTGGGTAACACTCTTGATTGATGCTCACATTTCTGGCTAGTGTGTCATTTCAATTGTTTCAGTTCTTCAAAAAGCTTGAATTCTTCCTGTTGGCCACTTGTTATACGCTGGATTGGGCGTCATGTTGTCCCCTAGTTTTTGACTTAATGCATCTGAACCTGCACCTTGAGAATGAGTTGTAAAACTGGTGACAAATGTGTCTTGTGCATCCATTGATCCAGTTGCATCATCTTGGGGAACCAGTTTATGTAATTATGGTAGCTGCAGCAGCAGCAGCAGCAGAAACTGCTACAGTAACAACATGCTGAAGTGTTGACCTCCTGCAAATGTTGCAAATTTTGAGAGCAACTGCAGCAACATGTCACTGACACCAGGAACCTTCCTATTTCTGTAACCCATCCTACCTCTTGGTCATTTTGGCATAGTTATGGACAAGTAGAATAGCTGCATGAAGTGGATAAAAAGTTATTGATGCTGTATACAGGGTGTCCCATTTATCTTGACCAGTTCGAGTAACTGTTTGTCCAGATGCAAATTACAAAATGTTTAAAGTAAATGTTCTTTAGCTGTCAGAGGGACATCAATTAGCATGATTGCCTGTGTTGTAGCTTTGTTTTTTACAAAGATATGAACAGCGGAATGACTCTTTTAAATGGCACACTGTATATTTTATTCAGTAGTAAATTTTTTCTCCTGAAGACCTATTCAAAAATGTATCACAATTTACCATTCACTGAAACACAAAATTATGTAATTACATAACACAAAACTGATGATGTCACTCCCAGTGCTTAGTGGAGATACTCATGGTAATGGAACACATCCACGTGCTGACATTGACAGAGGACAAATGTAAAAATAAGTAAAATTCACACCCGTCATTCCGTCAACCACTGCTGTTGGAGTTTTGCGAGTAGATTGTACACCAACAAAGAGAAGTTAGAAATGCTACTCACCTATGGGGAGTGTAAGTTAGCAGAACAATAATTGCAATACTGTTCTTTTATAAGGGTACATTTAGTATGGTACTTTAATCCTTTTAAATACTGATGTGTAGAGTACACATACAGTAAAGGCTATCCTTCATACAGACTGCATTGTCGTAACATTTCTTTTATTGTTGTCATTGTCATTGAAGGTAGGCGAAATGCTACACAGGCAGTGGAACTGTACAGATAGTGATATCCTGATAAGAACCCACCTTCCTGGCGTATATTTTCTCGTTTTGTTGCGATGCTTCAGGAAATGGGAAGATTCGACTCACAACAATGCAATCATCATTGAACTTCCACATAGGAAGCTGCCTAAGTCACTGTTCTCACTTTTATTGCTATGAATTTCCATGTGCGCACATGACAGCTTGAACACAATATTGGTATTCCTAAAACCAGTGTACATCATATTCTTACACATCACTATTTCCATCCTTACCATGCACACCTACGTCAGGAACTACATGGGAATGATTTCCAGAATCATGTACACTTCTGTCAGTGGGCACAGCAGCAAATCATCAACAAACCAAACTCTTTCTCCAATATTCTATTTACCGATGAATGTTCCTTCTCAAAAAAAGGACATGTAAATACAGGGAACATGCATTATTGGTCCAGCATCAACCCCCAATGGCTTAGATAGGGGGAACGTCAGTGTCAATGTAGAGTTAATATCTGGTGTGGGATGCTTGGTACTACAATTATTGGCCCTTATTTCATTAACGGTAGTCTAAATGGAACAGCGTATACCAGCTTCTTGAGATGAATTCTTCCTCCACTTCTGGATGAAGTGCTGCTAAGGACCAGAATGCTTATGTGGTATGAACATGATGGATGTCTAGCACATAATGTCTTCCATCCACATAGTGTTCTGAATCGAAGGTATCTTGCCAGATGGATTGGTCGAGGAGGAACAGTTACTTGGCATGCTAGGTCTCCTGATTTAAATCGTCCTGACATTTTCTTTGGTGATGCATTAAGGATGTTGTCAATGGCTATATTCCAACAACTCCAGAGAATAGCCAGGAACGTATTGAGCTTGCTTGTAATTCTCTTTAGCACAAACACTGGAAGCAGTAAGTAATTCTTCCATTCAATGAGTGTGCCAGTGTATCGGTGTCCAGGGTCACCACTTTGAGCACCTCTGAATGTTCTTCTCCTGAGCAATGGTACAGAAGAGTCAAAGCTTATGTTATGTGTTTACTTGGTTTTCATTTGTTTTCTGACAACTCCAGGAAGTGGAAGAGTTTGTGATCCTGGGCACAAAGTCATTGTTGTGTTACGTAATTAATAACTTTGTGTTTCAATGAATGGTATAATGTGATACATTTTTGAATAGCTCTTTAGGAGAGGAAGTGAATTACTGGATAAAAAATACAGCCATGTAAAAATTATACTGCTGTGGTTCATCTGTAGAGGAGACCGCTTATAAAATGCTAATACAACCTATTCTTGAGTACTGCTCGAGAGTTTGGGATCCCTATCAGGTCAGATTGAGGGAGGACATAGAAGCAATTCAGAGGCAGGCTGCTAGATTTGTTACTGGTAGGTTTGATCATCATGCGAGTGTTACAGAAATGCTTCAGGAACTCGGGTGGGAGTCTCTAGAGGAAATGAGTTGTTTTCTTCATGAATCGCTACTCAGGAAATTTAGAGAACCAGCATTTGAGGCTGACTGTAGTACAATTTTACTGCTGCCATCCTACATTTCGCGGAAAGACCACTAAGATAAGATGAGAGAGATTAGGGCTCGTACAGAGACATATAGCAGTAATTTTTCCCTCATTCTGTTTGGGAGTGGAACAGGGAGAGAAGATGCTGGTTGTGGTACAAGGTACCCTCCACACGCCATATGGTGGATTGTGGAGTGTGTATGTAGATGTAGATCTCCAGGTCGAGGACACCTTCCTGGGTGAGTTTTCTACCATACATTATACAGTGTTGATTTGGGCGTCGAAGAAGACCACACACATCTTTGCATTTGATATCCAGCATGGCAGGCAGTCGGTTCTGGTGGGGCTGCATTGTGGCGTGTTGGTTGTAGCCCCCTGACCACAAAGGGATCACTCTGCTGATGCCTGCACCATTAACTCCACACATATGCCAAGGGGTAGATGCCCATCCCCCTGGGGCACCAGGGCTCCCAGCCATGGCCATCCTGCCAAGTAGCCTTTGCTGCGGCTGTGCGGCACCTGTGGGGGAGCCCCTGGTCGGTGTGGGTGGCATCAGGGCTGGAAACATGTGACGAAGCATACTCCATGTCATGCTGGTAGTGGAACACCAGCAGTCTTTAAGAGATCACGAGTTCAATACAAATCACAGAAGTACAAGCTCAAATCATTACCATCGCTGGCCACACCATGGGAGGAACGTCTGGGTAAGGCTGGAAGCGGACCTTATTTGCCCCAGTACCTTGTATGTTCAAGACCTGATGGGGAATCTTTCATGACGATGAAGCCTCAGTTTTTTGTTGAGCATTTAGAGGACAAGTTTGGGGAGGTGGAGGGCTTGTCCAAAATGAGATCTGTGTCAGTCTTGATTAAATCATCATCCTCTGCCCTGTCACGGGAATAACTCGCCTGTGACAAGCTGGGGGCTGTTTCTGTAACCATCATGCGCCATAATAGCTTAAATATGGTTCAGGGTATCATATTTCACAGAGCCCTTCTTTTGCAGTCCGATGATGAGGTGCACGCCAATTTAGAGCAGTTAGGTGTACATTTCATCCGGCATGTCCACAAGGTTCTGAACGATAATGAGGTTGCCAGCACTGCCTTCATCTTGGAGTGTGAGGGTGATACATTGCCATAGAAGGTCGAGGTGATGATCTACCAGTGTGATGTAAAGCCTTGTATACCTCCACCAATGCAGTGCTTTAAGTGCAGGAAGTTTGGCCATATGTCTTCCCACTGTACTTCCAGTGTCACATGTCGAGATTTTGGACACCAGTCACATCCCAATACTCCATGTGCCCCGCCTCCCATCTGTGTCAAATGTGGAGAGCACCATTTGCCTTACTTGCCTGACTGCAGGATTCTCGAGAAAGAAAGGACTGACTTAAACTGAAGCTACGAGAAAATTTGAATGCCTGCATCCTTTGTGTGTCAGTTCTTACGCTGCTGCTACAACAGTTGTGGCACCATCAGCTCCGCCAACCCATGTCACATCTCAGAGTCAGAAGACTACACCTGCCCCCTTGATGGTACGGGCCATTTCCCTACCTGTTGCTCCTGCACCACCCAACCACCTACTTTGGGAGCAACAGCAACACCCCACGCTCCCCCCCCCTCCCCCCCCCCTCCAGAAACGTCCACCGCCACTTCTAATCTGGAGACTCATAAATCTTCTTTGACTTCTCTCGCTATGAAGGGGTCCCTTGTGTCACTACCTTCTCAGGTATCGTCTGGTGGGAAAGATGACGCCTGCCAATGGCTTAAGAGCCCCAAAGCAGCTGGTCATAGGGCTTCACCCTCATCCTCAGTCCCAGAGACTGAGCCAGTGAAGTACTCTGAGCCAGGGAAACTCAAGCAACAGCGAGAGAAATCAAAAAAGAAATTGCCTAAGGCGAAGGAAATTGCAGTGGCACCCACACCACCGCTACCTACAAGTTCTGTGACTGAGGATGGGGTCAGCATTTTGGCATCCACTGAGGACCTAGAGATCGCCAGACACTCAGACACAATGGACATAGACTGTTCAGGCAATAAATCAGTGGTAGCAGGTGACTGAGATGTAAACTGCCTCATTGAATGCTCCATGCCTTCCCAGTCTCATGATGTCATCCTCCTGTGGAATTGCGGCAGTTTTCTCCATCGCCTGGCTGAGGTGCAGCAACTGTTAAGCTTTCACCTGCTATCTGTATTGCCCTCCAAGAACTCTGGTTCTCAGAAATGCGGATCCCTGCCCGTCTCAGCTATAAGGGATATTACAGGAACCGTAGCGACTGTAATCGAGGGACAGGTGGAGTTTGCGTTTGTGTCCTAAATTCAGTGTGTATTGAACATGTGCTTCAAATAGCTCTTGAAGCTGTGACTGTCAGAATAAGGATGGTGCAGGAAATAACTTTCTGCAGTGTATATCTTACTCCAGATGGTGCAGTACCCCCGAATGTATTAGCTGGAATGCTTCGTCAACTCCCTAAACCTTTCCTACTTCTGGAGGATTTTAATGCTGATAACCCCTTGTGGAGTGTTACCATGCCTACTGGCCATGGCAGAGATGTTGAAACTTTACTGCCACAATTCGACCTCTGCCTCTTAAATACTGGGGCCGCAACACATTTCAGTGTGGCTCATTGTAGTTACTCGCCCACTCATTTATCAATTTGCAGCCCAGGACTTCTCCCATCTATCCACTGTGTAGTAGCGACCACTTCCCCATCTTCCTGTCACTGCCCCAGCATCAGGCACATGGATGCGTGCCCAGATGGGCTTTGAGCAGAGCGGACTGGGGAACTTTAACCTCTGCTTTCATCGCTGTATCTCCCCTACACCATAACATGGAATTGATGGTTAAGCAGGTGACTAGCACAAATGTTTCTGCAACAGAAAATGTGGTCCCTCACTCTTTAGGGTGCCTGAGGCATAAGGCAGTCCCTTGGAGGTCGACGGAAGTCGCTGAAACAATTAAGAAGCATCAGTGATCTCTACAGCTGCGGAAGTGGCACACTGCCCTGGAGCACCTCACAGCATTTAAATGGCTTTGTGCACATGTTTGCTACCTTATCAAACAATGGAAGAAGGAGTGTTGGGAGAGATATGTCTCCACCATTGTGAGTCACACGGCACCTTCACAAATAGGGGCAGAGATCAAACCTCTTTTCGGGTGACAGGCCCCACCAGCTGTCCCCGATGTTCCTATAAATTACTAGTTATGTACTGATGCAAGCGTGGTTCGCAGGTTCTGTGCCGAGCAACTATCATTCCAGCTTTTCACACATGCAAACATCAGCTGGAGGGGAACTTCCTCTCATTCACTACAGGCTGTAGTGAATCCTGTAACGCCCAATTTACAGAGTGTGAGCTCCTCAGTGAGTGCCCTTGCGCATTGTCTCAACAGAGCTTCTGGGCCTGATCGCATCCACAGCCAGATGATTAAACATCTCTCATCTGACTAAAAGCTTGTCATCTTCAATGGCCCTGGTGCAATGGCATCTTTCCATCGCATTGGCGGGAGAGCACCATTATTTCGGTCCTCATAGCCAGTAAAAACCCTCTTGATGTGGATAGCTATCGGCCCATCGGCCTCACCAACGTTGTTTGTGAGCTGCTGGAATTTATGGTTTGTCGGCAGTTGGGTTGGGTCCTGGTTGTTTCCTGGAGTCACGTGGCTTGCTGGCTCCATGTCAGGGTGGCTTCTGCCAGTGTCGCTCTAGCACGGATAATCTTGTTTTCATTGAATCTGCCATCCGAACAGCCTTTTCCAGACAGCAACACTTGATTACTGTCCTTATTGACTTCTGTAAAGCATACGACATGACTTGGCAATGTCATATCCTTGCCATGTCTGAGTGCGGTCTCTGGGGATCACTCCCGATTTTTATCCCAAACTTCCTATCGTTCCGTACTTTTGATGTCCAAGTTGGTGACTCCCATAGATCCATCCATATCCAGGAGAATGGAGTCCTGCAGGGCTCTGTATTGAGTGACTCTCTAGTTTTAGTGGTCATTAATGGTCTAGCAGCGGCTGTCAGCCCTCCATCTCACATTCTCGGTATGCGGATGACTTCTGCATTTCATATTGCTGCTCCACTAATGTTATTGCTGAGTGGCGCCTCCAGTGAACCACATAATGCACAGCCATGCGCTCTTGCTAATGGCTTCCAGTTTTCAGCAGCATAGTCATATGTTATGCACTTCTGTCGGTGTCATACCATACATCCAGAACCTGCACTTTACCTTAATGATGATCCACTCACTGTAGTGGAGACATATCAATTCCTAGGACTGGTTATTGGCGCTCGATTGACTTGGCTCCCTCATCTTCATCAGCTTAAGCAGAAGTGCTGGCATCACCTCAATGCCCTCCATTGCCTGAGCAACACAAATTGGGGTACAGATCGCTGTACATGGCTGCAGCTCTGCAGAGTCCTTGTCCAATCCTGAATTCATAATAGGAGAGTGGTTTATGGTTCGACAGTGCCTTCAGCATTGCACTTACGTGGCCTTGTGCACCACTGTAGGGTTTGAATAGCGACGGGATCCCTTAGGACGACTCGGTGACTAGTGCACTGGTGGAGGCTGGTTTCCATCCACTGCAGATCACACGTGCAACTGCTCACCAGTTATGCAGAACACATTAATAATTCCCCTGAGCATCCAAATTACCGTCTCCTATTGCAGTCCATCTCCCGCATCAGTGGCCCAGATCAGGGTTTACGATAGCAGTTCGCATACGGTTTCTTCTCTTTGAACTGGAGTCCTTCCCTTTACCACCTCTACTTGCGGACTGTTCATGTATGCCTCCTTGGTGTATGTCTTGGCCGCAGCTTCGTGTGGACCTTTTGCGTGACCCTAAGTGTTCCATTAACCCCACCACTCTCTGCTGTCACTTCCTCTCGATTCTTGTCGTGTTTCGTGGCTGTGAAGTGGTTTTCACTGACGGCGCAGTGGCTGATGGACACGTATGCATTGCATCTGATGATGTAAGACATATTGAGCAGCACTCCTTGCCAGTTGGCTGCAGTGTTTTCACTGCAGGGCTGGTGGCCACATCTCATGCTCTTGAGTACATCCACTCATGCCCTGGCGAGTCAGTTCTCCTGTGTACTGACTCATTGAGCAGTCTACAGGCTATCGTCCAGTGCTACCCTCACCACCCTCTGGTAACATCCATTCAGCAGTCCATCTATGCCTTGGAACAGACCCGCTGTTCGATAGTGTTTGTGTAGACTGCAGTACATGTTGGAATCCTGGGCAACGAACTTGCTGACATGCTGGCAGGCAATGTAGAAACTTCTTCTGGAGATAGGCTTCTCCAAAGCTGAAATACGTTATGCCTTACATCACAGGGTTTTCCGGCATTTTGAGACGGAATGGCATAACAGCATGTACAACAAACTGCATGTCATTAAGGAGACTATAAATGTGTGGAAGTGTTCCATGCAAGCCTCTTGCAGGGAATCGGCTGTCTTCTGCCGGCTCAGCACTGGCCATATGTGGCTAACACATGGTCACCTACACCGTCTCGAGAACCCACCTCAGTGTTGCTGTTGCTCCCAAATGACAGTTGCCCACCTCTTGCTGTACTGCCCACTTTTAGCCCCTCTGTGACAGACTTTTAACTTTTCCAGTACCCTGCCTTTGTTGTTGGGCGAGAATGCCTCCACTGCAGTTTTTGTTTACGTTATATTCGTGAGAGTGTGTTTCATAATTCAGTGTAGGTTTGAGTGCATGTATTTTGTTGGTCTGTGTCCTCCACCCTAGTGCTTTTAGGGTGGAGGTTTTAATGTATTACAGAGTGGCTGGCTTTCCCTTTTTATTCTTGTGGTTGGTCAGCCACTGTACCCCCCTGCGGGTCCGGGGATTAGAATAGGCCCGCGGTATTCCTGCCTGTCGTAAGAGGCGACTAAAAGGAGTCCATCCCCCTCACGGGGGTAGTTCGCGCCTGCGTCCGGAGACGGACGGTTCCACGACCTATCATCGTGGTCCTTTTGGTTTTTTCACTTCTCGTTTCTTCCTTCCTTTTGTTGGTTCCTTTCTTTGCTCTTCTCCACCTCACTGTCTTCCTTACTCTTTCCCTTGCCTTCTCCTTGCCTTCTCATTGCCTTTTTCTCCTTGCCTTCTTATTGCCTTCTTCCCCTTGCTTTCTCATTGCCTTCTTCTCCTTGCCTTCTCTGGTCTCCGCCTCGGCGTTTGAGACAGTCTGTCCTCTTTCTCCCTCTCTCTCTTCTTTTTCCTCTTCTTCCTTCCTCCCTGTGCGTGTCTGAAGGCCGACCCACGCGTTCGCACGCGTAGCCGGTGACGGGGTAACGCGTAAGTCCCCGCCCTGGGTAGACATGTCAGGCACGCGCGTACCCCCTGGTAAAGGCCAGGCCCGGGGAGGGGTGATTGCCTGAGCTGATACCTTCTGACCATGCCGATTGGTCCCTCCGTCTGTTTCTCGGGAGGTGTGACCTGAGGTGTAAACATTCACCTAAGGCGGGAGTGCCCTCTGAGAGGGTCCCCACAAGGAAGGAGCGCGCCATCGGAGACGCTGGCAATCATGGGGGATTCCTCCGCAATGGATTCTACTCCATCTCTTTCGACTTCGACCCAAAAACGGAAACGTGACCAGCCAACAGTGACAAAAGTACTACCGCCTGCCCCACAGTTCCTCGTAGTTTCTCGAACTGAGGACGGAAAGGATTTTTCCTCTGTCAACCCTTTCGTTATTCAGAAGGGCGTAGATGCCATAGCCGGATCTGTCAAATCCTGTACCAGGTTGCGTAACGGCACCTTATTACTGGAAACTGAGAATGCCTTTCAGGCACAAAAACTGCTTCGGGCCACCCTCCTGTACACGTTCCCTGTCCGGGTGGAGGCCCACCGAACTTTGAATTCGTCTCGTGGTGTGGTCTATACTGACTCCCTCGACGGATTGACTGACGAGGAGCTTCAATCATTCCTCGCTGAGCAGGGCGTGACGGCTGTCCATAGGGTCATGAAAAAGGTCAACAATGACCTTGTACCGACCCGGACAATTTTCTTGACCTTCGATAGTGTTAAGCTGCCATCGCGCATCAAGGCGGGCTACGAGGTTATTTCTGTTCGCCCCTATATCCCGACACCTACGCGCTGCTACCAGTGTCAGCGTTTCAATCACACTCGACAGTCTTGTTCCAATGCGGCTAAATGTGTCACCTGTGGCAGGGATGCCCATGAGGGTGACTGTCCACCTCCGTCTCCTCGTTGTGTGAACTGTCAGGGTGACCATGCAGCATCCTCCCGCGACTGTCCTGTCTATAAGGAAGAACGCTGTATCCAGGAAATTCGGGTCAAAGAGAAAGTGTCCACCTCGGCTGCTCGCAAGCTATTGGCTAGTAGGAAGCCCACGCTGCTCCCAGCGGGGAAATACAGTACTGTCCTCGCCTCTCCTCGGACTACCCGGGAGGTAGCAACCCAGACATGCGATCTAACCTTCAGCACCACGGTCGTCCGTTCGGCCAGTGCTAAGATCGCGCGGTCGACGTCTCCTCTTCCTCCCATCCCCCCACAGACACGAGCACCTTCTTCAGCTTCTGCTAAAACGAAGACACCGAAGTCGGATGCACGGGCCTTCAAGAAGGAACCATCCCGTGCAGACTTCCTCCGTACCTCGACCTCACAGCCTTCGACCGGTACTTCCACTACACGTCCTTCCAAAAAGGCGCATAGGAAGCACAGTTCTCCTTCCCCGCCACGGCGCATTTCTTCTCTTGCGCCACCCAGCGGCTGCCGCCCCAGGCCGTCATCCGTTTCGCCTGGCCGCACCGCTGGTCGCCGTACATCTGGCCGTTCACTGGCGGAGGAAGCTCCCCCTCCCGGCCATCCTCCCGAGATGGCCGATGACCCTATAGACCCAATGGACGATGACTGTCCGCCTACTGATAGCGGCGGCAGTGCTCGCTCGAAGCCAGGCCCTAAGCGGCCTTCGAGGTGACCACTTCTCTCATCTTTCTTTTCTTACGATGGCACTTATTCACTGGAATATTCGCAGCATTCGCTCCAACCGAGAGGACTTGAAGTTGCTGCTCCGCTTGCACCGTCCGCTTGTCGTAGCCCTCCAGGAAACGAAGCTACGCCCATGCGATCAAATTGCCTTGGCACACTACACCTCTGTGCGTTTTGACCCACCCCCTGTGGTAGGTATCCCAGCTCATGGAGGGGTTATGTTGCTGGTCCGGGATGATATTTACTATGATCCCATCACGTTGCACACCGGCCTGCAGGCAGTTGCCATCCGCATTACTCTCCCCACTTTTACGTTTTCCTTTTGTACCGTTTACACTCCATCGTCATCTGCCGTTACCAGGGCAGACGTGATGCAACTTATTGCTCAGCTACCTGCACCATTTTTGTTAACTGGAGACTTCAATGCCCACCATCCCCTTTGGGGCTCTCCAGCATCCTGCCCGAGGGGCTCCTTGTTAGCAGACCTTTTCAACCAGCTCGATCTTGTCTGCCTCAATACTGGCGCCCCTACTTTTCTTTCGGACACATCTCACACCTATTCCCATTTAGACCTCTCTATATGTACTCCCCAACTTGCACGCCGGTTTGAGTGGTATGCACTTTCTGATACATATTCGAGCGACCATTTCCCGTGTGTTATCCATCTCCTGCAGCATACTCCCTCTCCGTGCTCCTCTCGTTGGACCATCTCCAAGGCAGACTGGGAGCTCTTCTCTTCCAGGGCTACCTTTCAGGATCAAACCTTCACAAGCTGCGATCGTCAGGTCGCACACCTCACGGAAGTCATTCTCGCTGCTGCTGAATATTCCATCCCTCACCCTACTTCTTCTCCACGTCGCGTACCGGTCCCCTGGTGGACCGCAGCATGTAGAGATGCTTTACGTGCTCGTCGACGTGCTTTACGCACCTTTAAGCGCCACCCTACAGTGGCGAATTGTATTAATTATAAACGATTACGTGCTCAGTGTCGTCGTCTTATTAAAGAAAGCAAGAAAGCCAGCTGGGCTGCTTTCACAAGCACCTTCAACAGTTTTACCCCTTCTTCTGTTGTCTGGGGTAGCCTGCGCCGGCTATCTGGCACTAAGGTCCACTCCCCAGTTTCTGGCTTGAAGGTCGCGAATGAAGTCCTTGTGGCCCCTGAGGCTGTCTCCAATGCCTTCGGCCGCTTTTTCGCCGAGGTTTCGAGCTCCGCTCATTACCACCCTGCCTTCCTCCCCCGCAAACAGGCAGAGGAGGCTAGGCCACCTGACTTCCGCTCCTCGAATTGTGAAAGTTATAATGCCCCATTCACCATGCGGGAACTCGAAACCGCACTTGGCCGATCACGGTCCTCCGCTCGAGGGCCTGATTCTATTCATATTCAGATGCTGAAGAACCTTTCTCCTGCGGGTAAAGGTTTTCTTCTTCGTACATACAATCGCATCTGGATTGAGGGACATGTTCCCGCATGCTGGCGCGAGTCTATTGTTGTCCCGATTCCTAAGCCGGGGAAGGACAAGCACTTGCCTTCCAGTTATCGACCTATCTCGCTTACCAGCTGTGTCTGTAAAGTGATGGAGCGAATGGTTAACTCTCGATTGGTTTGGCTGCTCGAGTCTCGACGCCTACTTACCAATGTACAATGTGGATTTCGTAGGCGCCGCTCTGCTGTTGACCATCTGGTTACCTTGTCGACCTTCATTATGAATAACTTCTTGCGGAAGCGCCCGACCGCGGCTGTGTTCTTTGATTTGGAGAAGGCTTACGACACCTGTTGGAGGGCGGGCATTCTCCGCACCATGCATACATGGGGCTTTCGCGGTCGCCTCCCTCTTTTTATTCATTCCTTTTTAATGGATCGACAGTTTCGGGTACGTGTGGGTTCTGTCCTGTCCGACACCTTTCGCCGGGAGAATGGGGTGCCACAGGGCTCAGTTTTGAGCGTCGCTCTCTTCGCCATCGCGATCAATCCAATAATGGATTGCCTCCCAGCTGATGTATCGGGCTCCCTTTTCGTGGACGATTTTACCATCTATTGCAGCGCGCAGTGTGCACGTGTCCTGGAGCGCTGTCTTCAGCGTTCTCTTGACCGTCTTTACTCCTGGAGTGTCGCCAATGGCTTCCGTTTTTCTGCCGAGAAGACGGTCTGTATTAACTTCTGGCGCTACAAAGAGTTTCTCCCACCGTCCTTACGACTCGGTCCCGTTGCTCTCCCACTCGTGGAGACAATCAAATTTTTAGGCCTTACCTTTGACAGGAAACTTAGCTGGTCTCCACATGTGTCATATTTGGCCGCCCGTTGTACCCGTTCTTTAAATGTCCTCCGTGTTCTCAGTGGTATGTCGTGGGGAGCGGATCGAACCGTCCTACTTCGTCTATATCGGTCGATCGTCCGCTCCAAGCTGGATTATGGGAGCTTCGTATACTCCTCTGCACGGCCATCCATCTTACGCCGCCTCAACTCCATACAACATCGGGGTTTACGACTTGCGATCGGAGCATTTTATACTAGTCCCGTAGAGAGTCTTCATGCTGACGCTGGCGAATTGCCACTCACCTACCGGCGCGATATACTGCTTTGTCGGTATGCCTGTCGGCTACTGTCAATGCCCGACCATCCGTCTTATCGTTCCTTTTTTGACGACTCTCTTGACCTTCAATACGGGTTGTATGTCTCTGCCTTGCTACCCCCTGGAGTTCGCTTTCGTCGCCTCCTTCAACACCTTCATTTTTCACTCCCTGCAACCTTTCGAGTGGGCGAGAGCCGCACGCCACCTTGGCTCCAGGCTCAGGTCCGCGTTCACCTCGACCTCACCTCGCTCCCAAAAGAGGTCACCCCCGGTTCGGTCTACCACTCCCGTTTTTTGGAACTTCGTTCGAAGTTCAACAACATGACTTTCATTTATACAGATGGCTCTAAGACCAATGACGGGGTCGGGTGTTCCTTTATTGTCGGGGCACAAAGTTTCCAATACCGGCTCCATGGCCATTGTTCGGTCTTCACAGCTGAGCTCTTTGCCCTCTACCAGGCTGTTCTTTACATCTGCCGCCACCGACATTCTGCTTATGTCATCTGCTCAGATTCCCTGAGCGCCATCCAGAGCCTCAGTGATCCGTACCCGGTTCACCCTTTCGTACACCGGATCCAACGCTCTCTTCAGCAGCTGGTGGACGTCGGTACGCCGGTTAGCTTTATGTGGGTTCCTGGCCATGTCGGTATCCCTGGGAACGAAGCTGCAGATGCCGCGGCCAAGGCTGCGGTCCTCCAGCCTCGGACAGCTTCTTGTTGTGTCCCTTCGTCCGATTTTAGCAGGGTCATTTGTCGGCGCGTTGTGTCGCTGTGGCATGCCGATTGGGCTGCACTTACCGACAACAAGCTTCGGGCCTTAAAACCTCTTCCCGTGGCTTGGACGTCCTCCTCACGCCCTTCTCGGCGGGAGGAGGTCGTTTTAGCAAGGTTAAGAATTGGACACTGCCGGTTCAGCCATCGCCATCTGCTGACGGCTGCGCCGGCGCCGTTCTGCCCATGTGGGCACTTGCTGACGGTTAGACACATTTTAATGTCCTGTCCTGATCTTAACACACTGCGCCTCGATCTTAACCTGCCTAATACTTTCGATGCCATTTTAGCGGATGACCCACGAGCAGCTGCTCGTGTTCTTTGTTTTATCAATTTGACACACCTCGCTAAGGACATTTGATGACGTTTTTTAATCCTATGCCTGTCAGTCTGTCTTTTATTGTGTTTTCCCTTTTAGTTGTTGTTGTCAACTTGTGCCTCGCGGTGCATTCTTAGAGTAGTCAGGGCGCTAATGACCATTGAAGTTGTGCGCCCGAAAACCACAAAAAAAAAAAAAAAAAAAAAAAAAAAAAAAAAAAAAAAAAAAAGCCACTGTAATCTGCTTTCATGTTTTACTGTCTTTTGTTTCTAGTGTATTTCTGTTTCTTTTCTGTACCCTTTTTTTTTCTCTTAGTATTCGTTGCCGCCTCTTCACTGTTTTGGCTTTTTCTTTCTTTCTGTTTTGTGTTATATGTTTCGTCCATTTTATCCTCACACTTGGGGCATTATTTTATTAGGACCAAGTGACCGATGACCTTGTAGTTTGGTTCCTTCTCCTGCTTCTAAACCAACCAACCAATCCTTTTTTCCACGAACAATATGAGACTGGAATAGAAGGGAGAACCGATAGAGGTACTCAAAGTACCCTCTGCCACACACCATCAGGTGGCTTGCCGAGTATGGATGTAGATGTAGATGTAGATCCAAGTGACCATCTTTGCTGTCCCCATTAACACTTCCATGATCTGTTTTCCCACAGGCATATCCAACTTCCTTATTGGTCAATGACTTAGCTATCTTAAGCAGTTCTCCATGGACTTGTATCCTTGTGTGGCATCCTTGGTAATGTCTTGATCCTCTACTTGTGCAGGATCAAAAATTGTTTTTGCTTTTCTATTGAAAAAAACAGTTTGTATGAATTTCTAGTGTCACAGTGGGTTTCTTCCACTATCGTTACATCTTCCATTTATACCAATCCCATGTCCATTTGAAACTAGACTATATGGGTTTCATTTATTCATGGTCATAACACAGTCTACTGTTGTGGAGTATGTTGGGCCACTGGCAACCTTTACACTAGTCTGGTTGAGAGCTTCTATGCAGAAGCTGCTCAACTGGAACTGTCCTACGGGCATGATCTTCTCCTCAGTGGATATGATTGCCATTTGTTGTGTTGTGCCCAGCCACCCATCTTGTGCCCTTTATTTTGATGCCTCCTTCAACTGCCAGTACAGGCCACATTTTTCTCGTATTACCTTCCAGAGTTCGCTTTTGGCTACTGCTCCAACAGCTTAGCTTCGTGCAGTCTGCCACATTCCTGTTTGGTGTGAGCCCTTCACCACTTTCGCTTCATGTAGCTGCCTGTGTTTATCTTGGACTTCAAAGTATTTTCCTCGGGAGGCAAATGGATTTGATCTATTGCTGTTAGCTCCTCAACCTTTGCACCCAATTTAGTTGTAGCATATTCATGTAGACTGACGACTCGCAGTCCATGGTGTTTGGTGTGCCTTATCGTTGGCACTGACCATTTTTGGTACGATCTTCTTGCAAACTGCTAGATTTTTAAAGCAGAGCTCTTTGTGCTCTTTCAGACCACCTAGCACATCTCACAATATACACCTTTTAATTGTGTCATATGCTCCAATTCTCTCACAAGCCTTCAGATCCTCACTGTGCTGGAAGAGTCCAAGGAAGCTTACAGTTGTTGTTTTTGAGGGAGCCACTATGATTTTCTTGTGGGTTCCTCGTCACATTGTTCTCATGTGTGACAAGACTGCAGTCCTACCTCAACCTGCCAGCTCTTCCATTGATTCAGATGATCTTCTTGTTGCTGTCTGTTGGTAGATGGTGTCACTTTTGCATCACCACTGGTTTTCTCTTTACTGGAACAAGCTCCATTGACTTAACCTCTCCCAATGGTTCGGCTGGCCACCTCTTGGCTCTTTCACTGCAAGATGATCATTTTAACTAGGTTGTTTATTGGGCACTGTCTCTTTAGCCATCACCATTTGTTGAGTGGTGATCTCCCACCACTTTGCGTTGGTCATAATAATAACTTGATGGTTTGCTATTTTCTGATCCGATATCCTTTTCTGAACTGCTTATGTTTAATTGTATGTTTTCCACCTGAGTTACTGGTTATTTTGGCATGCAACGTGCAGATTGTTTATATAAATGATAGCAATTTTGCAAAGGACATTTAATGTTTGTTTAGGGATCTCTGCTGCCACTACGGCATATTTTATTGATGTTTCTTCAAGTAGTAGTTCTTGATTTTAGCTCTTTCCTTCTGTTGATTGAGCTTAACATACAGTTGCTCTTAACATCTTTCGCATAAAGGTGTTCTAAGGTTATGACATGGGTGCTTATGAACACAGTCAGGTCTGTGCCTTAACGCAAAAAAGGTAGGTACGGAAGTAAGTACTAGCTTCCGGCAAGGAAGATGTGTTATGATCCTCATTACATTATATGGTGATGACCAGACAATCAATATTAATAGATCTTCAGTCTTTTCACAAATGACAGTTGTCTGTTATGAAGTACTGCATAAACACATAAAGTGTTGATAAGTTTTTGAACCGATGCAATGATTGGCAAATTGCTTCAAATATGATATATTATAATATTATGTAACTTTTGTAAATTTGCTTATTTGTTGTTATAGAACCTAAACAGAACAAATTTATTTCAGGAAGAAGAAATAACACTGGTTGACTGGTTCCCTGTATTGGAGGCAGGCAACCTCCACTTCGAAGGACGCAGGTATAGCTGAAGCAATGTTACACCTGATTATGACCATTCTTCATTTATCACTTTTTTAAAATTAACTTTTCTCGTTACATACAAATGTGTATTTACAAACGCTTGCTGTTTTTCTTCTTCCCTCCAGCCCATTTTGCTTATTAGCTGCACTGTTAAGGAAGATCACAAGAAACTGTGATGTTCTGCAGACCAAAGTACAATTGACTTGATAACAATCTTAATCACAGCCTTAATCTCTCTTCAAAAGGAGCCTCACAGGATGCTATGGTTGCATAATGAAGAGAGATGCCAGCAGTTAAAATAATAATTTGGGTATTGGAATGAAAATGTTTGAATAATTAGTTACAGATTTTCAGGGTGGAAAGGAAAAGTAAAAATATTTCTAATTTTCCTGAGCATTGTGACTTTTTGAAAACTTCTTTTCATCAAGGGGAAGTTTCTGTTGATCTGGAATTCCACTGTACCCTCTAATCTGTTTGCATTTAAACCAATAATAAAAATAGAAGTCTGATTTTACAGATTTTGTAATATTATAGGTTTTACAATAACTGGCACTACTCAACTTCAAAAGTCAACAATCACTGGTTCATCACTGAAACAGAACAAATGGACCTGATGATGGCCATGCAAGTGCTCTCTTGCAACTGGAACTTTTCAAATCTACATTGTTTATGTGCAATACCATTGCCTATTAATACAGTGCATAAATATAACACTCTTTCCATTTTGGAGGCTAACACAATAGTCACTGCATTACTGAAGAACATGTTTTTCTATCAGAAGCAGTTTTTTATCAACACACACAGACATATATGGTATAATTCAGTACAAGCACATGAGCTACGTCTTTGTAAAATGATCAGTTTTAAACTCCTTTTTTATCTAAAGATCTAGATTACAAAATGCAGAATCAGCTTGAAAAATCAATAATCAGGAAAAAAAAGGTCACAATTACATGTTGGTTCAGGTTCAATTCACTGAACTGATATAATGGATATATAATCCACCATTTGTCTCCATATCATAGCAAACAATGATGTAAAAATTTAACTGCATTAGAGGCACTTGAACAACATAGTTCCTAAACAAACTACCACCTAGCTTTCTGTATTATATTTTGCTCACTCTTATGATTTTTCGCCCCTGTGGGTCTGGGGATTGGAATAGGCCAGAGGTATTCCTGCCTTTATGTGATGGTCCCCTGTAAGATCTGACCTCCAATCTTCAAAATTTTCCTGAAGAGTGAGCCAACTTGGGAAGGGCGCCTTACAAAGTGCATGGTGTCCATTGTGCATTGACATCTTTAGCCCACTTTCTTGTCGTTGCATTGCAGTCATGCCCATTCTCCATCCCCTGGGCAAGGACACTATTCACTATGCAGTGTCGATTTCTGCATCGACAATGACCATGGACTTCTTTGCACCTGATATCCAACATGGTAGCCAATATGTTGTGCTGTGGTTGCCATGTACCCTGTTGGTAGTAGCCCCCTGACCACACAGGGATCACTCTGCTGATGCCTGCACCGTTAACTCCTCATGTATTCCAAGGAGTAGATGTCCATCCCCGTGGGGCATCGGGACTCCCGGCAATGTCCATCCTGTCAGGTGGCTTTTGCTGAGGGTGGGTGGTGGCTGTGGGTAGGGCCCCTGTCGGAGTGGGTGGCATCATGGCAGATGACACGCGATGAAGTGTAGTCCATCGTCTATTGCTGGTGGTGAAACACCAGCAGCCTCTAAGCGATCACTAGCTCAATTCAACGCACAGAAGTATGACAGAAAATTGTTCACCTCACTGGCCACACCATGGGAGGAATGTCAGGCTAAGGAAGGCAGAAGATCTTATTTGGCCCAGTACCTTGTATGTTTGAGAGCTGGTGGGAACCTTTCACGACGATGAAGCCTCAGTTTATTGTTGAGCATTTAGAGGACAAGTTCGGGGAGGTGGAGGGCTTGTCCAAAATGAGACCTGGGTCAGTCTTGATTAAAACATCATCCTCATGGGAATTACTCGCTTGTGACAAGCTGCGGGATATATCTGTAAATGTCACACCCAATAAGAGCTTAAATATGGTCCAGGGTATCATATTTCACAGAGACCTTCTTTTGCAGTCCGTCGATGAGCTGCGCGCCAATTTAGAGTGGTGAGTGTACATTTCATCCGGTGTGTCCACCGGGGTCTGAAGGATAATCAGGTTGCCAGTGGTGCCTTCATCTTGGCCTTTGATGGTAATACATTACCCGAGAAGGTGAAGGTGATGGTCTACAGGTGTGATGTAAACACTATATCCCTCCCCCAGTGTGGTGCTTTAAGTACTGGAAGATTGCCCATATGTCTTCCTGCGCCACATGCCAAGATTCCAGAAGTACATCACGTCCCAATACTCCATGCCCCCATTTCCCATCTGCATCAACTGTGGAGAGCACCATTTGCCTAGCTCACCTGACTGCTGGATTCTCCAGACAGAAAGGAAAATCGTGGAGTACAAGGCCCTGAACAGACTAACCATCATCTGAGGCTAAGATACAAATCGAGCACCTGCATTCTGTGTGTATGACAACATCTTACACTGCCGTTACAGTAGTTTTGGCACCATCAGCTCCGCAAACCCAGGTCATCTCTTAGAGCTGGAAGACTACACCTGCCCCCTTGATGGTAGGGGTCATTGCCCTCACTGTTGCTCATGTGCGAACTACTTAAGGACCAATACCTCCCCCCTCCCTCCCCAGCCATCGGCGACATATGTCCCCACTTCTAATCCAGAGAAGCGTAAGTCTTCTTTGGCTTCTAGCACTAGGAAGGGGTCCCTTGTGTTACTCCCTTCCGAGGTTTCTTCTAGTGGGAAAGATGACACCTGCAAGTCGCTGAAGATCCCAAAAGCAGCTGGTAGTACGGCTTCACGCTCATCCTCAGTCCCAGAGACTGAGCCAGTGAAGTCTTCCCAGCCAGGGAAACCCAAGGAGCAGCGAGAGAAATCCAAAAAGAAAATGCCTAAGACCAAGGAAATGGCAGGGGCACCAACACAACTGCTACCTACAAGCTCTGCAGCTGATGATGAAGTGGAGATTTTGACGTCCGCTGAGGCCCTTGATCTCACCAGGCCCACAGACACAAAGGATATAGACTAATCAGGCAATGAATCTGTGGCAGCATTGAATGTTCCATGCCTTCGCAGTCTCACAATGTCATCCTCCGGTGGAATTGCGGTGTTTTTTTCCAATGCCTGGCTTAGCTCCAACTACTGTTAAGCTTTACACCTGCTATATACATTGCCCCCCAGGAAACCAGGTTCCCAGCAATGCGGATTCATGCCCTCCATGGTTATAAGGGATATTACAGGAACTGTAGCAACTATAATAGAGAGTTAGGTGGAGTTTGCGTATGTTTCCTAAATTCGGTGTGTATTGAATATGTGCTTCAAATAGCTCTTGAAGATGTGGCTGTCAGAATAAGGACGGCGCAGGAAATAACTTTCTGCAGTGTAAATCTTACTCCAGATTGCGCAGTACCCCTGAAAGTATTAGCTGGAATGCTTGATCAACTCCCTAAACCTTTCCTACTTCTGGAGGATTTTAATGCCCATAACCTCTTGTGGAGTGGTACCATGCCTACTGGCCATGGCAGAGATGTTGAAACTTTACTGCTGCAATTCGACCTCTGCCTCTTAAATACTGCGGCCGCTACACATTTCAGTGTGGCTTGTGGTAGTTACTCGGCCATTGATTTATCAATTTGCAGCGCAGGACTTCACCCATCTATCCACTGGAGAGCACATCATGACCTGTGTAGTAGCGACCACTTCCCCATCTTCCTGTCACTGCCCCAGCGTCAGGCACATTGATGCATGACCAGATAGGCTTTGAGCAGAGCAGACTGGGGAACTTTAACCTCTGCTGTCATTGCTTTATCTCCCCCACACCGTAACATGGAACTGATGGTTAAGCAGGTGACTAGCATAAATGTTTCTGCGGCAGCAATGTTTCCCTTGGAGGTCGACGGAAGTCACTGAAACAATTAAGAAGCTTCAGTGATCTCTACAGCTGTGGAAGTGGCACACTTTCCTGGAGCACCTCATAGCCTTTAAATGGCTCTGTGCCCGTGTTCGCTGCCTTATCAAACAAAGGAAGAAGGAGTGTTGGGAGTGATTCGTCTCCACTGTTGGGTGCCACACGTCACCTTCCCAAGTCAGGTTAAAGATCAAACGTCTTTTCAGGTACCAGGCCCTAACAGCTATCCCTGTGGTTACCATAAATGGCGAGTTATGTACCAACGCAAATGCGATTTCCAAACACTTTGGTGATCACTTTGCTCGGGATTGTCAATCGGAAAATTTCCCGCCAGCCTTTTGCGCACTCAATCATCAGCTGGAAGGGAACGTCCTCTCATGCACTAAACGCTGCAGTGAATCTGATAACGCTCCATTTACAGAGTGGGAGCTCCCCAGTGCCCTTGCACATATCCCCGACATGGCTCCTAGGCCTGATCGCATCCACAGCCAGATGATTAAACATTTATCATCCAACCACAAACAACAAATCCTTGTAATCTTCAACCGTATGTGGTGTGACGGCATCTTTCCACCACAATGGCAGGAGAGTGCCATCATTCTAGTGCTCAAACCCTGTAAAAACCAGCTTAATGTGGATAGCCACCAACGTTCTTTGTAAGCTGCTGGAGCGTACGGTATGTCAGCAGTTGGGTTGGGTACTGGAATCATGTGGCTTGCTGGCTCCATGTCAGTGTGGCTTCCGCCATGTTCGCTCTACCACTGATAATCTCGTGTCCATCGAGTCTGCCATCTGAACAACCTTTTCCAGATGGAAACTTCTGCTTACTGTCTTTTCTGACTGACGTAAAGCTTATGATATGACTTGGTGACCTCATATCCTTGCCACAATGAATGAGTGGTATCTCTGGGGACCACTCTCAATTTTTATCCCACGCTTCCTTTCGCTCCGTACTTTCCATGTCCAAGTTGGTGACTCCCATTGTTTCACCCATATCCAGGAGAATTGAGTTCCACAGGGCTCTGTATTGAGTGTCTCTATTTTTAGTGCCCATTTATGATCTAGCAGCGGCTGTGGGAACCTCCGTCTAACCCTCTCTGTATGCAGATGACTTGTGCATTTCGTATTCCTGCTCCAGTACTGTTGTTGCTGAGTGGCACCTCCAGTTAGCCATCTACAAGGCGCCGTCATGGGCTCTATCACATGACTTCCAGTTTTCAGCTGCAAAGTTGTCTCTCGTGCAGTTCTGTCAGCATAGTACCATTCATCCGGAACCCACACTTTAGCTTAATGATGATCCACTCACCTTAGTGGAGACATATCAATTCCTAGGGCTGGTTTTCGACACTCGATTGACTTGGCTCCCTCATCTTCGTCAGCATAACCAGAAGTGCTGGCAGCACCTCAGTGCTCTCCGTTGCCTGAGCAACACCAATTGGGTTGCAGATCGCTGTACACTGCTGCAGCTCTACAGAGCCCTTTTCCCATCCCGAATTGACTATGGGAGTGTGGTTTATGGTTTGGTAGTGCCTTCAGCATTGCATTTACTCAACCCTGTGCACCACTGTGGGGTTTGATTAGTGACAGGGGCTTTTAGGACGGGTCTGGTGACCGGCGTACTGGTGGAGGCTGATTTCCCTCCACTGCAGATCAGACGTGTGAAACTGCTCGATGTAGCACAGATTCATTGTTTCTCCTGACAATCCAAATAACCATCTTCTTTTCCCACCGGTGGCATTCCATCTCCTGCATCGGCGGCCCATGTTAGGGCTAACAATAGCAGTTCGCGTGCAGTCCCTTCTCTCCGAACTGGAGTCCTTCCCTTTACCACCTCTACTTGCAGTCTGTTCACATATGCCTCCATGGTGTACACCTGGCCGCAGCTTCGTGTAGCCCTTTTGCATGGCCCTAAGGACTCCGTTAACCCTGCCACTCTCCGCAGTTACATCTCCTCGATTCTTGATGTGTTCCGGGCCTCTGAAGTGTTTCACACCGACGGCTCAATGGCTGATGGTCATGTAGGCTTTGCATATGTTCATGGAGGACATGTTGAGCAGCATTCCTTGCCAGTTTGCTTTAGTGATTTCACTGCAGAGCTGGCGGCCATATCTCGTGCTCTTGAGCATTTCCGCTCATGCCCTGGCGAGTAATTTCTCCTGTGTACTGACTCATTGAGCAGCCTACAAGCTATCGACCAGTGCTACCTTCACCACCCTCTGGTAGCGTCCATTCGGGACTCCATCTATGTCCTGGAACAGTCCCGCCATTCCATGGTGTTAATGTGGACCCCTGGACACGTTGGGATCCCTGGCAATGTCAATGCCAAGAGGCTGGACAAACAGGCAATGCAGAAACCACTTCTGGGGATAGGCACCTCTGAAGCTGACCTGCGTTATTTCTTACACCACAGTGTTTTCCTCCTTTGGGAGATGGAATGGCATAACAGCATGCGAAACAAACTGCATGTCATTAAGGAGACTATGAATGTGTGGAAGTTTTTCATCCAGGCCTCTCACAGGGAAGCAGTTGTCCTCTGCCAGCTCCGTATTGGCCATACGTGGCAAAGGCATGGTTAATTACCCCATCGTGAAGACCCACCTCAGTGTCACTGTGGCTCCCAAGTGATAGTTGTCCACCTATTAGTGGGCTGCCCACTTTTAGCCCCTCTGTGGCAGACTTTTAACTTTCCCAGCACCCTGCCTTTGGTGTTGGGCGACAACGCCTCCACAGCAGCTTTAGTTTTATGTTTTATCCATGATAGTGTGTTTTATACTTGTCTGTAGGTTTCAGCACATGTCCTTTGTCGCTCCGTGTCCTCCACCCTAGTGCTTTTAGGGTGCTTCATGCTGAGTGGCTATTAGGAATGGTGTCCACAGGTTGTGGTGGTGGAGTGCGGTGGTAAGAAAGGGGGGGGGGGATGATACTGTTTAGTATACCATGATGCAGTGCAGTGACAGTGTGGTGTAGAATGGAGCATCAAGGCTGGTCTTTTCTAATTGAGATTTGTGGCTATGAGATTTAGCCAGGACATTTCCAGCAGATAGAAACATGTACATAACATCACATGCAGTTTTGAATGTGTTTCCTTGATAGCAGTGACCTCTGTTACCTGGTGTCAGCACTGCACAGACATTTTGCTGGCGCCCCCTGGTGGAACATGTAACTATTTGCATATCAACAAACTGTTTGTATACTGTATCGTGTTCATAACATTGATGCCCTTGTGGTATTCGTAAGTACATAATGGTGGACACACATCTGTGGGCCAGGGGGGGGGCACACCCTCAGGGTGAAATAATTGTGTTTTGAAGCGTAACATTCAGCTTGCAGTTGATATGCAATTATCATAAGGAAGGTGATGAAAAATACGATTCAAAATATTAAAAATTTTCCAGTTTCGAACCACCCAAAAATCTATACAAATGACTGAAGAGGATATAGTTACACAATTCTAAATAAATAGAATCTAATGTGTGGTTTACAACAAAATAGTAATTTCATATTTTATTTATCAAGGATACAGACGGTTTAATGCATTCTAAAATGAAACACATTTTAAAACTGTAGCAACGCCTATGCAAGAATTAAGTGTCATTGAATAGCATTATAAACTATTATTTGTGGCCAAAAGTGTAAAAAAAAAAAATCCCTCAGGTTGAGCACTTCCATGTAATGTGTTTTTCATGTGATTCAATGATTTAACTCCACTAGTGGTGATCCTTATATAAATGAGTAGTATTACACATATTTAGTGAAATATTGTCAGGTACCTGTTTTTCATTGGATGTGAAGGATTGAGCCAACTTTCAAAACAGATTTGAGTATGTCTAGTAATCAATACATGGTTATAAGATAATTGGATAGAAGATAAAGAGAAGTAAAAAGCAAATAGTTTCTTCTGGAACAGACTTTCAAAAAGGGGTCTATCCTCTATAAAGTCTCCTTGGAATGGTGTTTCATTCACAGCGGTGTTGCACAGCATATTAACAGTGATTGTGAAAATATGCTAACTGGAAGAGACTTGCGGTATGTATCACACTTTGTCAAGGACATTTTATTTGAAACCTGACAGTGAATTACATGCCACATATGGGCAGATTCTTTCTGGTTTTGAAACTCACCACTGGGACACAATTTTTGTAGAGCTCAACAGGCCTCTGGTGACTTTAGTATTTTGCTGCTGTAATTTCCATAGTGGTTTGGCTGCTTCCATTATTAAAAAGAGTTTATTGAGTTCAATGAGCAATGATTTATGGACTTTTCTAGGGTGGTATAGTTATGTAAAGACTGGCCAGAACTGTGGAAAGATCTAGTCTCTTCATTTAACCATTTAGGAATCGTCACACACAAAAATCCTTAAGTGTGAAACTGTGATATGCGAGTCACTGCTAAAAGTAGTAGTGTATTGTTAGAGGTGGATATTCATTTAAGATAAGAAGTAAGGGAAGGAGAAAGGAATGAAAGAAGATGAGGGTTGAATATCCTGAGCCATTTGAAATTGAACTCTATCTTGGAATGAGAGAGGACGGGTAAGAAAGTCAGGGTTGTACTTGCCTAGAGTGATTTAGGGGAAGTTATAGAATACCTATGTCTGGATAGCTAGGGAGAGAGAGAACTGCTGTCATCTTGACTGAGTGTCTAGTCTAGTATGTTGATCACAGCACTGTATTACTGAGGTTGCAGGTACTTTGCTGATTGTATATTCTTACTGACATTGGTATTTGTATTCCTAGATATGAAAACATGTCTACAAGTAGATAATGATGTTTGCACGGCATTTCCAAATTCCTGTTTAATGCTTGTCTTCACAATGTTGTAATGTTACCTGAATGGCAGTTTGTGTGTTTTTTCTGCTACTCAAAAATTTTTTCTTTGTAAATGTAGTTATTGGTGTAATATACTCACCTCTTCAGTAAGACGTGTAATGATTATGGATCAGTTTATGAGTTTTGTCACAAGTAATGATAAAGTACTTGATGATGCTCTCCCATGCAGCTGTGGGTTGAATTGGATAGGTTGATGAAGGAAAACATGATGAAAACTGGGAAAGGGTAAGAAGTAACAAGTAAAAGGAAATAAATACAGAAATCACAAAATGGTAGTTCAGGTTAACAAACAGTTTGGCTTGTTGCCTGAAATAAGTGGGTATGTGCCACAATGAACTTTGTTAAAATGAGATGCAGCAGACTCATTGGAATATCAATAGTGTTAGTCATAAACATTAACAAGTAGAAAGGAAAGATTCTTACTGCTTGATAAAAGCCATGGAAGACATGATAAGTATACAGTAGAGAAAAAAGTTAGGTGTAGAGTCCCATGTTTGTAATCATCATGAAACAAAGTCACACACAACCAGGTTTGTTGCCTTTGACTGTAGGTTAGACCAATATCTATGATGAATCTCTTTCTCCAATTATTAAATGAAGTTCCTTATAATTCTACTGGATGTAAGATGGATCAATCAGTGTAATCATAAATACATCCAGTGAGGTTGCTAGGCACAGCTGAGGAAGGCATGGATTGATAAATATGTATGTCAACATGATTTCAAGTGGCCTGAAAGCAACAGCAGATGAAAGTGCTGCAAAGGACCATCTCATCCGCACTCATATGAATTTGCTGAGTTGTGTTATGTAGTCTCTGGAGGACATATTTATGGTGACCTTAGAAAAACATATAGCTATTCATGAACACTGATTTGGACTTCTTTTCTCCGAGCCATTTGTGTTTGGCTTGCATGTGGACATGTCTGTTTTCCTAATGTGGGGCAGTCTTAGTCCTCTGTTGAACTGCATGTTGTGTGTACTTTGAGTACACTCTTAGCATTTGTGTGCACAGAATGTATGTTCCGTATTAGAGGATTCTTAGCCTGACAAAGTTAGTGTTCCAGTGTTGGAGTTACTGGTAAATCTTGAGAGTGCCCTTATCCTCAGCATCACATGACAAAATTAGAGTACTTTCTATTAACCTTGTTTCACGTTTGTTGACTTTCATCTTTTACCCTCCTTTCAAGATTGTCCATCCCATTCAACTTCACTTTCAGTCCCTCACTGTCTCTGACAGAATTATATCACCATTATTTCTAATCCTGAAATAGAATTCCTACTCCAAATATCTGTGGGGTTTCCTTAACTGCTTGGTCAACATAAAGGCTCATTGTGCATAGGCTGCAAGTCATCAAGGATGGACAGGATGATGCAAGATGACTTGGACGTAATTTCTAATTGGTGCGATGAATGGCAGTTGATTCTAAAAATGTGAGTCACTGCAGATGACTAGGAAAAACAAACCTGTAATGTTTGGAAACAGCATTAGTAGTGTCCTGCTTGACACAGTCATATCACTTAAATATCTGAGCATAATGTTGGAAAGCAACATGAAATGAAAGAAACATGTGAGGATTGAGATAAGGAAGTCAAATGTTTGAGCTTATTATGAGAAGGAAAGTTGCCTCTCACCATATGGCAGACATGCAGACACACAGATTTGCACAACAAAAAGACTATCACAATTAAAGTTTTCGGCCATTAAGGTCTTTGTCAACACTAGACACACACACGTGTAGCGAAACAGGAGAGAAATGAAACGACTGGGTGTCGTGGTGGATTGACAGCTGTGTAGTTCTGGAATGGGAATATGGAAGGGATAGATGGATAAGGACTGTGACTAATGAAGTTTGGAGCAAGTAGTGTTGTGGGAACATAGGATGTATTGCGGTACAGAAAAGCTGGTGTTGGGGGGAGAGATCCCATCCCCACACCCACCCTGTTTCCCACTTTTCATAGTGGTTCTTCCATCAAAGATCAAAACAGGTTATGAAGTTATCACAGTCAGAACATAAATTCCAAACCCGATGTGATGCTACCAGTGTCCCAGCCAAATGTGCAACCTGTGGTAGGGATGCTCATGAGGATGATTGATAGCCTCCTCCCTGCTGCATCAGCTGCAATGTTGACCCTGCTGCTGTCTCCTGCATTTGTACCATGTATCTCAATGAGTAGGCTGTCCAGGAGATCCAGGTGAAGGAGAAAGGGCCTTACCCGGTCACTTGTAAGTTGTTGACTAGTCGGAAACCCCGTGTTCTACTTCCTGGTATCTACAGTACTGTTGTTGCGACATTTCACTCCATGAAGGACATGACCAAGCAGACATGCAACCTCAAAATTTACTACTGTGAAAGCACCCAGCTTCATGGTAGTTCTCCCTCTCTGGCTGTGCAAAACACCGCCAGACAATCTCCTCATGGGGCATAGTTACCAGCTACACAACCAGCAGGCCAGAAAGGACAGAAGGAATACTGCTGCAAAGACTTCCTACAACTCCCCAGCCAACCAACTCGAACCTTCATCTCCTAACTGAAAAGGTTAGAAGATGTCAAACAAAGGCAAATGAGTTTTCTCCTTAAGTTGTCACCATGTGATATCCTCCCACAGCCAACCTCTGTGTTGCCAGTGCACAACACCAAGCATTATTCTGCCCTGGAGTCCACAGGCAGACAGTAGAAAAATGCTGATGGTTCTGTAGATGTCAAGGAGCAGGATGATCCTGCGTCTGTGCCCTGTAGTCTTCAAAGAATAGGGCTCAGCAGCCACTGATGTGGCATCCTGTTCATTTTTTTCCTTGTCATGAATCTCCTCCAATAGAATGTTGTGGTTTTCAATCCAACAGAATTTACAGCGAGCACCCACTTATCTGCCTTCAGGAAACAAAATTGCATCTTTATGACTGATTGGTTTGAGCTCTCATATTTATTCCCTATTTGTTTTAATGCCCCCTCCCCTCCCCTCCCCTTCCCCCTTCCCCCTCCCCTCCCCTCCCCTCCCCTTAACCCTGTCCCCTCCCCTCCCCTCCCGTTAACCCACCCCCTCCCCTCCCCACCCTTAACCCGCCCCCCCTCCCCCCGCCCCCTCCCAACCCCTTAAACCGCCCCTCCCCTCCCCCCGCCCCCTCCCAACCCCTTAAACCGCCCCTCCCCTCCCCCCGCCCCCTCCCCTCCCCTCGCCCCGCCCCCTCCCCTCCCCGCCCCGCGCCCCTCCCCTCCCCTTCCCGCCCCGCGCCCCTCCCCTCCCCTTCCCGCGCCCCTCCCCTCCCCTTCCCGCGCCCCTCCCCCTCCCATTCCCCCGCCCCTCCACCTCCCCTTCCCCCGCCCCTCCCCCTCCCCTTCCCCCGCCTCCTCCCCCTCCCCCTCCACTTCCCCCGCCTCCTCCCCCTCCCCCTCCACTTCCCCCGCCTCCTCCCCCTCCCCCTCCCCTTCCCCCGCCTCCTCCCCCTCCCCCTCCCCTTCCCCCGCCTCCTCCCCCTCCCCCTCCCCTTCCCCCGCCTCCTCCCGCTCCCCCTCCCCTTCCCCCGCCTCCTCCCCCTCCCCCTCCCCTTCCCCCGCCTCCTCCCCCTCCCCTTCCCCCGCCTCCTCCCCCTCCCCCTCCCCTTCCCCCGCCTCCTCCCCCTCCCCTTCCCCGCCTCCTCCCCCTCCCCTTCCCCGCCTCCTCCCCCTCCCCTTCCCCCGCCTCCTCCCCCTCCCCTTCCCCCGCCTCCTCCCCCTCCCCCTCCCCTTCCCCCGCCTCCTCCTCCTCCTCCCCCTCCCCCTCCCCTTCCCCCGCCCCTCCCCATCCCCTCCCCCTCCCCTCCCCCTCCCTTCGCCCGCCCCCTCCCCCTTCCCCCGACACTCCCCCTCCCTTCCCCCTCCCTTCACCCGCCCCCTCCCCCTCCCCTTCCCCCGACACTCCCCCTCCCCCCGACACTCCCCCTCCCCTTCCCCCGCCCCTCCCCATCCCCTCCCCCTCCCCTCCCCATCCCCTCCCCCTCCCCACCCCCGCCCCTTCCCCACCCCCGCCCTTCCCCACCCCCGCCCCTTCCCCACCCCCGCCCCTTCCCCACCCCCGCCCCTTCCCCACCCCCGCACCCTCCCCAACCCCGCCCCTTCCCCACCCCCGCACCCTCCCCAACCCCGCCATCTCCCCTCCCCAACCCCGCCCCCTCCCCTCCCCAACCCCGCCCCCTCCCCTCCCCAACCCCGCCCCCTCCCCACCCCCGCCCACTCCCCACTCATCAGTTAATGGTAATGCTGTGGCATTATATCCTTCAAATGTCACTCCTTCAGTTCCTGTTGCTATTTCTTTTAGTAGCTGATACATCTAGTTTGAAAAGTATGCGGAGAATATATATTTGTTTTCAACACAGTCCACCTGGTTGAGTTGATGAAGTCATTAAGGGATTCATTTTTGTACAGTCAGATGGCCATAATATGACTAACCATATATTATTAGGTAGAAAAGGACCATTTATATTCCAATTCCTTTTTGCAGTTCTGTCCAATGATCCGTCAGTCTGTGGAATGGATGCAAGATTAATTTGCATTTACGCATGATAGACACAATTAAGATATTCTTAGATTTGACACCACTCTGTTTTGTATTAATTAATTAATTAATCAAGGAACATATACAGAGCCCTACAAAATTTCAAGTTAGTTACATGATAATTAAAATAACTGCACATGCCAGAGCTCCTACCCGGAAACCTTAGGTGCCAGAGTTTAGAAATAGCTTGTGACACTTTGGGCACTTATGCCGTTAGATTGCAAAGTACTACTTACAACAGTGGAGGTGAATTTCCTGGACATGAAAGTAGATAAGGCCAGAAGTGGAGGCCAATTGGCCAGATGTGAAAGCAGATCAGGCCAAAATGCCCAGTCACACTCCGCACTCCACTAGTGATACCTGCATCTGATTTCTTGCACATGCATTCACATCCAAGCCCTGCACATTCGGACTGGTGTGGCTGTCATGATATGAATGGGTTGTTTATTGTGAAGTACATAAATTTGTGCTGTCTGAGTTGTGCATGCTTTTTCATCCATCACGATGATAAGCCATCCATTCACAAGTTTCAAAAAGTTTCACAATTCTGTAAAACTGCATGGGAGTTCCAAATGGCATTAAGATGCAGTCAAAAAGACAAATAATTTCATTAATGTTATGAAAAACCACACAAACACTGTATAATAACTCATAAATCATAATATTGTGTAATTATTAGAAACTAATCACATGCTTCTGGTGTATCATTTTTCAATGTCACAGGACTTGCCTTTAAGGGGAAAAACTAATTTCAATACTGTTTTTGATGTTTTATTTATTTATTTATTTTTCAGTTTCGAGTAGAGCAGTACACTTTAGGATTATTGCATTCACTTTGTGTATTGCAATCTTATTCTAAAATTACAAAAATTACTCCAGAGAAGTAAGATTGCCCCAAATTTGAAAAACTGTCCCAATGTGTCATGTGGTAATGTACTTAGGAACAAATATCCTATTAAAATTAAAAGTGTTGTCATAGGGAAAATCTTCTCAATACTGTATTTAATAGCCTATATTACATTATTAATCTACTACACACAAACAATGGGTAAGTGATATCATTTTAGGGAATAGTACTGTCAAAAGTTGGTTAAAAGTTAAAAATATTTTGAAATAGAAGCTATTGGCAGCTAACACAAATTTCCATTTTCAAGACAGAGATAATTATTCAGACATCAAGTAAACTCTGTTTGTCTGCAAATTTCACCATAGTAAAAGACCACCTCCTGTTTTAAGGTAAAAGATACTGCACGACTGGTGATGTGTGAACAGATAGGTCCCATGTTATGTAATATATTTTAAAAATTTAGTGATTTTACTTGCAGTAGCTCTCTGTAACTGCAGAATGAACAATTTCTTCCAAACATCTATGAAGTATTATACATCATGTAAATATGTGGAACTCATAATATTCACACAGGCTGCACCCATTTTTCAAAAGCGCAAACCAATGAAAAGTGCCTGAAGCAGCCTATGGAAAATTCTGCAGTAGATTCATTTTTATGATTCTAAAATCAGTCACTGGTGTGAAAACCTGACCAGATTACAATATTAGTTACTAGGTAAACTACACTTGAGGTATTACAGTCTCTCCAACAGTCAGGTGATCAAACATTGTGAAACCATTTTGAAAGCAGCTCTAAAAATGCAAAATAACCCCAAAGTGACTTAGATTCTGAAATAAATTGTATAGTTTTGCTATGGATTACCCTACAATGTGAGATAGAGCAATAACACAATTTAGTTACCATGTAAATCAGTTTGAAAATTGATGTTCAAGGTTGTGGTAGTGGTTGAAAAGCGCAAAAATTTTAATGAAAGGGATAGAATAGGGTTTATGATGGTACCGATGGAAAATAATGTAAATATTGGGAAAATGCAGGATCTGGAAATCCAAAACAAAGTTGTACTGATATTTTACTGTTGGCTTGTTTACATTTATAACATTAACCACACATTATGCAGAGGTGTTCTAAAATTCCTATAATGGGCTCCCAAGAGTTGAGGAGGGGCTTCGCAGATAAAAGTTTGATAATGAATCCATATCTGAAGGTGTACCATTTGAGAGTATGACCTCCTCCATTCTGAAGGGAACATTGTATGTGCCTTGGGGTCCTTCTTGACCAATAGGTCAGAGGTAATTTTTTCTACTGTTTGTGTACCCTAAAGCAGGAGATTTGAAACTGCTGCAGTCATCAAACCAAATTTTGTAACTATTAAATTTTAGTGAAATTTTCTTAAATTATTTTCTTTTATTGCATGCAGTTTAATGTAAAGTAATTTACAGATCTAATTAATTTTCTGTGTTCATTAGGTATTTCCAAGGCACCATAACGAGATACACAACAGCAGCAGTGAAGGCTAGAGTCGGCCAGGGCCAGAGCGGCAGTCACGTCAGGCTCACCGATGGCAACACTTGCCATCTGCTCGGCTGTTTGCGTGATGATAATAATCGTAAGTATTAAAAAGGTTAATTATATCACCATGTAGCTGTCTTTTAAAATAAGAAATTGGGATTAATCCCATGAGGCAGGAGCGTACTGACTGCACAAGAGATGATCAAATAGTGATTGGAATTTTTTTAGTTTCACAGCAATTATATATTGGATTATCGATTTTTTATATTTTATGTACACATTCCTGATGTCCCCCCTGCGGGTCCGGGGATTAGAATAGGCCCGAGGTATTCCTGCCTGTCGTAAGAGGCGACTAAAAGAAGTCCATCCCCCTCACGGGGGTAGTTAGCGCCTGCGTCCGGAGACGGACGGTTCCACGACCTATAATTGTCGTCTTTTTGGTTTTTCACTTCCCGTTTCTTCCTTCCTTTTGTTTGTTCCTTTCTTTGCTCTTCTCCACCTCACTGTCTTCCTTACTCTTTCCCTTGACTTCTTCTCCTTGCCTCCTCATTGCCTTCTTCTCCTTGCCTCCTCATTGCCTTCTTCTCCTTGCCTTCTCATTGCCTTCTTCTCCTTGCCTTCTCATTGCCTTCTTCTCCTTGCCTTCTCATTGCCTTCTTCTCCTTGCCTTCTCATTGCCTTCTTCTCCTTGCCTTCTCATTGCCTTCTTCTCCTTGCCTTCTCATTGCCTTCTTCTCCTTGCCTTCTCTGGTATCCGCCTCGGCTTTTGAGACAGTCTGTCCTCTTTCTCCCTGTCTGTCTTCTTTTTCCTCTTCTTCCTTCCTCCCTGTGCATGCCTGAAGGCCGACCCACGCGTTCGCACGCGTAGCCAGTGACGGGGTAACGCGTAAGTCCCCGCCCTGGGTAGACATGTAAGGCACGCGTGTACCACCTGGTAAAGGCCAGGCCCGGGGAGGGGTGATTGCCTGAGCTGATACCTTCTGACCATGCCGATTGGTCCCTCCGTCTGTTTCTCGGGAGGTGTGACCTGAGGTGTAAACATTCACCTAAGGCGGGAGTGCCCTCTAAGAGGGTCCCCACGAGGAAGGAGCACGCCATCGGAGACGCTGGCAATCATGGGGGATTCCTTCGCAATGGATTCTACTCCATCGCTTTCGACTTCTGCCCAAAAACGGAAACGTGACCAGCCACCAGTGACAAAAGTACTACCGCCTGCCCCACAGTTCCTCGTCGTTTCTCGATCTGAGGACGGAAAGGATTTTTCCTCTGTCAACCCTTTCGTTATCCAGAAGGGCGTAGATGCCATAGCCGGATCTGTCAAATCTTGTACCAGGTTGCGTAACGGTACCTTATTACTAGAAACTGAGAGCCCCTTTCAGGCACAAAAACTGCTTCGGGCCACACTCCTGTACACGTTCCCTGTCCGGGTGGAGGCCCACCGAACTTTGAATTCGTCTCGTGGTGTAGTCTATACTAGCTCCCTCGACGGATTGACTGACGAGGAGATTCAATCTTTCCTCGCTGAGCAGGGCGTGACGGCTGTCCATAGGGTCATGAAAAGGTCAACAATGACCTTGTACCGACCCGGACACTTTTCTTGACCTTCGATAGTGTTAAGCTGCCATCGCGCATCAAGGCGGGCTACGAGGTTATTTCTGTTCGCCCCTATGTCCCGACACCTACGCGCTGCTACCAGTGTCAGCGTTTCAATCACACTTGACAGTCTTGTTCCAATGCGGCTAAATGTGTCACTTGTGGCAGGGATGCCCATGAGGGTGACTGTCCACCTCCGTCTCCTCGTTGTGTTAACTGTCAGGGTGACCATGCCGCATCCTCCCGCGACTGTCCTGTCTATAAGGAAGAACGCTGTATCCAAGAAATTCGGGTCAAAGAGAAAGTGTCCACCTCGGCTGCTCACAAGCTATTGGCTAGTAGAAAGCCCGCGCTGCTCCCAGCAGGGAAATACAGTACTGTCCTCGCCTCTCCTCGGACTACCAGGGAGGTAGCAACCCAGACATCCGATCTGACCTTCAGCACCACGGTCGTCCGTTCGGCCAGTGCTAAGATCGCGCGGTTGACGCCTCCTCTTCCTCCCATCACCCCACAGACACCAGCCCCTTCATCAGCTTCTGCTAAGACGAAGACCCCGAAGTCAGATGCACGGGCCTTCAAGAAATAACCCTCCCATGCAGACTGTCTACGTACCTCGACCTCCCAGCCTTCGACCGGTACTTCCACCAAACGGCCTTCCAAAAAGGCTCATAGGAAGCACAGTTCTCCTTCTCCGCCACGGCGGATTTCTTCTCCTGCGCCACCCAGCGGTTGCCGCCCCAGGCCGTCATCCGTTTCGCCTGGCCACACCGCTGGTAGCCGAACATCTGGCCGTTCACCGGCGGAGGAAGCTCCCCCTCCCGGCCATCCTCCCGAGATGGCCGATGAACCTATCGACCCAATGGACGATGACTGTCCGCCTACTGATGGCGGCGGCAGTGCTTGCTCGAAGCCAGGCTCTCAGCGGCCTTCGAGGTGACCCCTTCTTTCATCTTCCTTTTCTTACGATGGCACTTATTCACTGGAATATTCGCAGCATTCGCTCCAACCGAGAGGACCTGAAGTTGCTGCTCCGCTTGCACCGTCCGCTCGTTGTAGCCCTCCAGGAAACGAAGCTACGCCCATGCGATCAAATTGCCTTGGCACACTACACCTCTGTGCGTTTCGACCTACCCCCTGTGGTAGGTATCCCAGCTCATGGAGGGGTTATGTTGCTGGCCCGGGATGATATTTACTACGATCCCATCACGTTGCACACCGGCCTGCAGGCAGTTGCCATCCGCATTACTCTCCCCACTTTTACGTTTTCCTTTTGTACCGTTTACACTCCATCGTCATCTGCCGTTACCAGGGCAGACATGATGCAACTTATTTCTCAGCTACCTGCACCATTTTTGTTAACTGGAGACTTCAATGCCCACCATCCCCTTTGGGGCTCTCCAGCATCCTGCCCGAGGGGCTCCTTGTTAGCAGACCTTTTCAATCAGCTCAATCTTGTCTGCCTCAATACTGGCGCCCCTACTTTTCTTTCGGACACATCTCACACCTATTCCCATTTAGACCTCTCTATATGTACTCCCCAACTTGCACGCCAGTTTGAGTGGTATGCACTTTCTGATACATATTCGAGCGACCACTTCCCGTGTGTTATCCATCTCCTGCAGCATACCCCCTCTCCGTGCTCCTCTAGTTGGACCATCTCCAAGGCAGACTGGGGGCTCTTCTCTTCCAGGGCGACCTTTCAGGATCAAACCTTCCCAAGCTGCGATCGTCAGGTTGCCCACTTCACGGAAGTCATTCTCGCTGCTGCTGAATATTCCATCCCTCACCCTACTTCTTCTCCACGTCGCGTACCGGTCCCCTGGTGGTCCGCAGCATGTAGAGACGCTTTACGTGCTCGTCGACGTGCTTTACGCACCTTTAAACGCCACCCTACAGTGGCGAATTGTATCAATTATAAACGATTACGTGCTCAGTGTTGTCGTATTATTACAGAAAGCAAGAAAGCCAGCTGGGCTGCTTTCACAAGCACCTTCAACAGTTTTACTCCTTCTTCTGTTGTCTGGGGTAGCCTGCGCCGGCTATCTGGCACTAAGGCCCACTCCCCAGTTTCTGGCTTGAAGGTCGCGCATGACGTCCTTGTGGCCCCGGAGGCTGTCTCCAATGCCTTCGGCCGCTTTTTCGCAGAGGTTTCGAGCTCCGCTCATTACCACCCTGCCTTCCTCCCCCGCAAACAGGCAGAGGAGGCTAGGCCACCTAACTTCCGCTCCTCGAATTGTGAAAGTTATAATGCCCCATTCACCATGTGGGAACTCGAAAATGCACTTGGCCGATCACGGTCCTCTGCTCCAGGGCCTGATTCTATTCATATTCAGATGCCGAAAAACCTTTCTCCTGCGGGTAAAGGTTTTCTTCTTCGTACATACAATCGCATCTGGATTGAGGGACATGTTCCCGCATGCTGGCGCGAGTCTATTGTTGTCCCGATTCCTAAGCCGGGGAAGGACAAGCACTTGCCTTCCAGTTATCGACCTATCTCGCTTACCAGCTGTGTCTGTAAAGTGATGGAGCGAATGGTTAACTCTCGATTGGTTTGGCTGCTCGAGTCTCGACGCCTACTTACCAATGTACAATGTGGATTTCGTAGGCGCCGCTCTGCTGTTGACCATCTGGTTACCTTGTCGAACTTCATTATGAATAACTTCTTGCGGAAGCGCCCGACCGCGGCTGTGTTCTTCGATTTGGAGAAGGCTTACGACACCTGTTGGAGGGCGGGCATTCTCCGCACCATGCATACATGGGGCCTTCGCGGTCGCCTCCCTCTTTTTATTCGTTCCTTTTTAATGGATCGACAGTTCAGGGTACGTGTGGGTTCTGTCCTGTCCTGTCCTGTCGGACACCTTTCGCCAGGAGAATGGGGTGCCACAGGGCTCAGTTTTGAGCGTCGCTCTCTTCGCCATCGCGATCAATCCAATAATGGATTGCCTCCCAGCTGATGTATCAGGCTCCCTTTTCGTGGACGATTTTACCATCTATTGCAGCGCGCAGTGTACACGTGTCCTGGGGCACTGTCTTCAGCATTCTCTTGACCGTCTTTACTCCTGGAGTGTCGCCAATGGCTTCCGTTTTTCTGCCGAGAAGACGGTCTGTATTAACTTCTGGCGCTACAAAGAGTTTCTCCCACCGTCCTTACGACTCGGTCCCGTTGCTCTCCTAATCGTGGAGACAACCAAATTTTTAGGCCTTACATTTGACAGGAAACTTAGCTGGTCTCCACATGTGTCATATTTGGCCGCCCGTTTTATCCGTTCTTTAAATGTCCTCCGTGTTCTCAGTGGTATGTCGTGGGGAGCGGATCGAACCGTCCTACTTCATCTATATCGGTCGATCGTCCGCTCCAAGCTGGATTATGGGAGCTTCATATACTCCTCTGCACGGCCATCCATCTTACGCCGCCTCAACTCCATACAACATCGGGGTTTACGACTTGCGATCGGAGCATTTTATACTAGTCCCGTAGAGAGTCTTCATGCTGACGCTGGCGAATTGCCACTCACCTACCGGCGCGATATACTGCTTTGTCGGTATGCCTGTCGGCTACTGTCAATGCCCGACCATCCGTCTTATTGTTCCTTTTTTGACGACTCTCTCGACCGTCAATACGGGTTGTGTGTCTCTGCCCTGTTACCACCTGGAGTTCGCTTTCGTCGCCTCCTTCAACACCTTAATTTTTCACTCCCTGCAACCTTTCGAGTGGGCGAGAGCCACACGCCACCTTGGCTCCAGGCTCAGGTCCGCGTTCACCTTGACCTCAGCTCGCTCCCGAAAAAGGTTACCCCCGGTTCGGTCTACCACTCCCGTTTTTTGGAACTTCGTTCGAAGTTCATCAACATGACTTTCATTTATACAGATGGCTCTAAGACCAATGACGGGGTCGGGTGTTCCTTTACTGTCGGGGCACAAAGTTTCAAATACCGGCTCCATGGACATTGTTCGGTCTTCACAGCTGAGCTCTTTGCCCTCTACCAGGCTGTTCTTTACATCTGCCGCCACCGACATTCTGCTTATGTCATCTGCTCCGACTCCCTGAGCGCCATCCAGAGCCTCAGTGATCCGTACCCGGTTCACCGTTTTGTACACCGGATCCAATGCTCTCTTCAGCAGCTGGTGGACGTCGGTTCTCCGGTTAGCTTTATGTGGGTTCCTGGCCATGTCGGTATCCCCGGAAACGTAGCTGCAGATGCCGCTACCAAGGCTGCGGTCCTCCAGCCTCGGACAGCTTCTTGTTGTGTCCCTTCGTCCGATTATAGCAGGGTCATTTGTCAGCGCATTTTATCGCTGTGGCATGCCGATTGGGCTGCACTTACAGACAACAAGCTTCGGGCCATAAAACCTCTTCCCGTGGCTTGGACGTCCTCCTCACGCCCTTCTCGGTGGGAGGAGGTAGTTTTGGCCCGGTTAAGAATTGGACACTGCCGGTTCAGCCATCGCCATCTGCTGACGGCTGCGCCGGCGCCGTTCTGCCCATGTGGGCACTTGCTGACGGTTCGACACATTTTAATGTCCTGTCCAGATTTTAACACACTGCATCTAGATCTTAACCTGCCAAGTACTTTCGATGCCATTTTAGCGGATGACCCACGAGCAGTTGCTCGTGTTCTTCGTTTTATCAATTTGACCAACCTCTCTAAGGACATTTGATGATGCTGTTTTTTAATCCTATGCCTGTCAGTCTGTCTTTTATCATGTTTTCCCTTTTAGTTGTTGTTTTAAACTTGTGCCTCACGGTGCATTCTTAACGTTGTCAGGGCGCTAATGACCATTGAAATTGTGTGCCCTAAAACCACAAAAAAAAAAAAGCATTCCTGATGTATGTGTCTCACCATATAGCAGAGATGATAACTCGTGATAGGCACAACAAAAAGAGTCGCACAATTATAACTTTCAGCCATTTAAGCCTTTGTCAGCAGTACACACACACACACACACACACACACACACACACACACACACACACACGCACACGTGCAAATGCAACTTTCACACACATCTGCAGTCTCAGAGAACTGAAACCACACTGCGAGCAGCATCACCAGTACTTGATGGGAGTGACGACTGGGTGTGTAAGTAAGAAAGAGGCTGGGGTGGGGATAGTATGGTGGGGGTGATGGACAGTGAAGTGTTGCAGTTTGGGTGGAGGGCAAGAGAGAAGGTGTGAGGGGGGTAAGTAGTGGAAAGGAGAGAAATAAAAATAAATTAAAATACTGCGTGTGGTAGTGAAATGATGGCTCTGTAGTGCTGGAATGGGGAACAGGGAGGGGGTTGGATGGATGAGGACAGTGACTAGTGAAGGTTGAGGCCAGGAGGGTCATGGGCACATAGGATATATTGCAGGGAAAGTTCCCACCTGTGCAATTGAGAAAAGCTGGCGTTGGTGGGAAGGATCCATATGGCACAGGCTGTGACGCAGTCATTGAGATGAGGGATATCATATTTGGCAGTGTTTAGCAACAGGGTGGTCCACTTACTTTTTGGCCACAGTTTTTTGGTGGTGATTCATGTGGACAGACAGCTTGTTGGTTGTCATGCCTACATAGAATGCAGCACAGTGGTTGCAGCTTAGCTTGTAAATCACATGACTGGTTTCACAGATAGTTCAGCCTTTGATGGCATAGTTGACGTTAATTACAGGACTGGAATAGGTGGTGGTAGGAGAATATATGGGACAGGTCTTGCATCTACATCTATTACAGGGGTATGAGCCATGAGGGTAAGGGACTGGGAGCAGGGGTTGTGTGAGGATTGACAAGTATGTTGTGTAGGCTCAGTGGAAGGTGGAATTACACTGTAGGAGGGGTGGGAAGGATAGTGGGCAGTACATTTCTCATTTCAGGGCATGACAAGAGGTAATGAAAACCCTGGCAAAGAATGTAATTCAGTTGCTCTAGTCCCAGATTTTACTGCATTAAGAAGAGAATGCTCCTCTGTGGCTGGACTGTGGGACTTCGGGAGATAGTGGAAGACTGGAAAGATAAGACACGAGAAATTTGTTTTTGTACAAAGTTGGGAAGACAATTATGGCCAGTGATGGCTTCAGTGAGACCCTCGGTATATTTAGAGAGGGACTGCTCGTCACTGCAGATGCAATGACCACGGGTGGCTAGGCTGTATGGAAGGGACTTCTTGGTATGGAATGGGTGGCAGCTGTCGAAGTTCAGGTATTTCTGGTGGTTTGTAGGTTTGATATGGATGGAGGTGCTGATGCAGCCACCTCTGAGGTGGAGGTCAACATCTAGGAAGGTGGCTTGTTGTGTTGAGCAAGACCAGGTGAAGTAAATGGGGGAGAAGTTGTTGAGGTTCTGGAGGAATGTGAATAGTGTGTCCTCACCTTCAATCCAGATAGCATAGATGTCATCAATGAAACTGAACCAGGTGAGGGGTTTAGGAGTCTGGGTTTTTAGGAAAGATTCCTCAAGATGGCGCATGAAGAGGTTAGAATAGGATGATGCCAGTTACAGATGATGACAGATATCTCGGTTGTAGAAGCCTGCCTTTTGATTGTTCAGAAAGAGTTCCACATTAAAAATTTAAATTTCATTTGGAAAATGGCTGCCACCCAATGGATTCTTTGTCAGTGGAAAATATCACTGGATGGAGAATGTGTGTGGCAAGAATTTATAGGCGAAAGAAGCAGCATGTCTGTCCTGTACAGAATGAGCTGGGACACTGTCGTGGATCAAAAATATGCCTTCACACTGCCTCTTGTGACACTTCACGTTGACAGCCTCCTCTAATTATCTCACCTGGAGATTTTTCCAGTACATTGCTGTGGAGATTTTCCCCTTAACATTATAGTCTGTTGGTACAACAGATTGTTCCAAAGAACACACAGCACCAAATTATCTGATGATGTTGGGATCTTTGCCTGCTTTAGTGGTGTTGTGTAAGTAGATGTATGTAAATGTGTGCTGTCTCATTAACTGTGATTAAATGGCTAAAGAAGCCATCTGAGTTAGCCAAACACAGAATCAATACATACACTGCTGCTTCAGTTTCAGTGGGTTTCTCAAGTGGGTGTGAGTAGTTGACACATCCTGTCGATGTCAGTTGTTGTCGTATTCATAACATCATGCAACATTTTGGAAACTGACCTCTTAGTGATTTCCATTTTTTCCACTATTGCCTCAATTGTTGAGCACCAGGTTACTTACTTTGTGGTCCTTCAGGCAGATGGGCTGCTACACCATTCTTCATCTTTGAACATGTTTTAGCAAGTTGAGAAACAAAATTGCTTCAGCTGTAAAAATATTAGGCACTACCAATTTCAGAGCACTTACAGCTGCATTTCAGGTACAAATCTGTATATAAGTGGACAATCAATCGTGTAGAAAACCAATATTCTGAAAGCTATGATGAAGCTGTAATGAAACATGTAGTCCCTGGAATCGAAACACGTAATCACTGGAAGAGTCATGACTCAGCTTGCATTGTTAGTCCAATGAAATAATTACCCACTAAAGTGTGTCTGCTGTAAAAGTACTAAAACCTATGAAGAAAGATTAAGAAACAATGAGGATGAATTTATGTAATGTTATAATGGACAAGGGGAAATGTAAGAGGCACTCACTGAATATCAGTGTGTGGAGGTGAATGTTATCTGGGTGGCAGACTGTAGGCTAAAACATTTGACAGTTGTGTGTGTGTGTGTGTGTGTGTGTGTGTGTGTGTGTAGAGAGAGAGAGAGAGAGAGAGAGAGAGAGAGAGAGAGAGAGAATATTTCAATGTGTAGTGCTGGAATGAAAATAAGTAAACTAAATCATACCTCAAAACAGGAAAATAAGTTGCAAATATGTAGCATATTATCATGTTTCTGGGTACAGTTTAACTTTCACATTTGCAGCAAATAGCTCTGTTCCTGGGAATGATTTAGTTTACTTGATGTTGCTGTTGCATAAAAGTTAGTATTATCTCTTTCCATCATTCTAATTTTCATGGTGTGTGAAAGTCATCTGGGTTGCTTGCTCAACATTCAGGAGATGGAGTACACCTGCTTATTATAGTATCATGTTGTATTCTAGGTTTTAATGGGACCCCATACATAGCATACATTCCTTGACATACTAATATTATAGCAGTCAAAGTTTTTAGCCAATAGGTTGTTACCTAGGTGGCATATTAAAGTGTGTGAACATTCATGTGGTAACATCGGCGAGTGCCTCTTAAATATCCTTATCCACTATGGTGTTATGTAAATTCCTCCTTAATGTTTTTATCATCTTCGCTGCTATTATGCAAGTGTTTTCCACCATATTTTATTACTTCTAGGACATACGCATTTTTGGGAATAATCTATTTAATGGGACTGACAATGAATGCTACGTCTTCCTATAATAATTATTTAAATTGTGAATTGACGCCATCCTCAGTATATGCTTCATTACAGTTTGATCTTAGCTTTGGGATTATTTATTTTTCTACAGGATTCTTTTTCTGCTTATATACAGTTTTGCACCCAAAGATGCAGCTGTAAGTGTTGCAAAATTGGTAGTTCCAAAGAATAGAAGGATTTTACAGCTGATATGGTTTCATTTCTCAATATGGTTTCTCATGGCTGTGGTTGCCCAGATAATTCTTTTGTTTAATGACGCAAAGTGTCAGAGGCATTTAACTATTGAGTGATGAATTGTTACCTTACACTTCCACTTCATTTTGGATTGTAGGGTAATTGTCCTCCTCTAAGTGCAGAAAATGCCACACTGTTCCTGTTTATCAGGAATGCAGAGGTTTGCCTACAAACAATCAAATAACTGTTACATAATTTTATTTTTTCAAGGTGGTGATGAAAATTTCAGGTCTCTTCTGTGCTGGTGTAAGATGGCTCCCCAGCAATTTTCGACTGATGTATCAACTGCGAATGACACATTGGGGTTTGATTTATATAGTTAGCTTATCCACTGTATGATTTTCTGACAGCATACTGTAGTATTAGTACTGCTAGTAATACCATACTCGAAAAACGTAGGGTTCGGAACTGTATGTTTCTTCTTCCTTGGGGAAGGAGAGATTGGCTAGGGAAGATTGCAAAAATGGGGCAACTCACACAGATCAGACTGAGAGGACCTGTGTGTTGTGAGGAGAAACTTGTGCAAAGCTCAGTTTGGTTATATTTGCTTATGTGGATCAGTTTTCTGAGAGCTTGCCATGATGTATGTGTCAGTAAATTTGAAATGAGATGCATTTTTGTTTTGGAATTGTGGCTACATGCTGGAATTTTTTAAATTATTAACAAAATGTCATAAATGTATCCCTACTGACCACCCCCAGATACTATTACTTCAGAATTTCACCTATGGAATAGAAGTATTTGAGTAGAAATTATTTCACTTTGTTTTAAAACATTCATTTTTTACCAGTATCTTTAATTCATAAAAGAGATGATAAAACACTTTTATGGATGCATACTTTTTTCTTTCTGTGGTGGATTAAGGTTAAATTGTAGGTAGTGGAGGACATTCTTCTTACTAGCAAACTATTCATGAGTAGTAGTACTCTTCTAAAAATTGTACCTAACTCTGCACAACAGACTTCATAAGAATAAATGGGTTGTGAAGCTTTTGTTAGTCAACCAAATTTTTAAACAATGCCTGCCCAAAATTCATGGATTGCCATGAGATTTAAATGAGAATGTCATATTGCATTGTTGGCTGAGATCTCTCATGGAGTGGATTCAGTTACCTGTATGAAAGGGTGTTTTTCCTCCATCATACTGGCATCTATCTTCATTGGTAGGTGGGATCTGTGTCAGTATTGGATTTATAGTATGTAGGTGAGTGTAATGAAAGCATGTATAGTGTCATGTTTGTGTTGCATGGTGGTGGTGCTGGTGGTGGCAGTGTTTGGAATTTAATGCAGGAATTTAGCACAAATATGGGTGTGCATAACATTCATGCCACCAGCTCTTCTGTCCTTGCTGGCCAGACACTAACATTGAAAATTTTCTCCACACTGAAGATTCAAACAAGTATACCTCAGAGTTGAGCTGTATGATTTTCCACAGGATGGTAGACATAGCTCTCTGTCACAGTTTGACAGTGGCCATTCATCTTGGTTGACAGCTAGTTGGTAATCTTAACAATATAAAAATCTGAGCAAAGATTGCATCAGAGCTGGTATGTAATATGGCTATTTGCACTTGGGGCTGCACTCCAATGGAGTGGGCAGGGAAGGGGGGGGGGGGGAGGGGGGGGGGGCGGCGGCTGGCGGGCGGGCAGGCATCATAAGCCGTCAGGACTGGAATCAGAAGTGCTTGGTGCTCGGATAGGGCAGGTTTGGCACCGGGACCTAGGCCTCCCACAGGGTTATGATCGCTGTGGCAACGATTTCGGATTGGGGGGAAGGCATAGCGATGGTCTAAGATATTGCAGAGGTAGGGTGGGCAATGGAACACCATTTTAGGATGGGTGGGAAGTATATTTGGTAGGAAGTAAGAATATCTCATTTCAGGGCATCCTTTGATAGGGCTTTGACACTATATCATTGTGTCCTGAAACAAGGGACATCTTAACAGAGGTTCTTCCCATCCCTCCCAAAGTATTATTTCATGCCCACACAACATCCTAGTTCATCCCTTTGATACTTCCAATCCCTCAACTCTCCACATATTATCTCCATTGGAGACATATGTGCAAAACCTGTCCAATCCACCAAAACAGTGCTTTATTCCAACCTATCAGAGGATAGGCCACATGTGGAAACAGCTTTGTAATCAGAATCCGAATCTTATTGTCTCATAATGCACAAGTTAAATCATTGATTTTATGTTCAGGAGACTCATCAGCTGATGTTGTTGTTGTTGTTGTTGTTGTTGTTGTTGTTGTTGTTGTTGAAGTCTTCAGTCCTGGGACTGGTTTGATACAGCTCTCCATGCTACTCTATTCTGTGCAAGCTTCATCATCTCCCAGTACCTACTACAAACTACAACTTACATCCTTCTGAATCTGTTTAGTGCATTCATCTCTTGGTCTCCCTCTACGCTTTTTACCCTCCATGCTGCCCTCCAATACTAAATTGGTGATCCCTTGATGCCTCAGAACATGTCCTACCAACCGATCCCTTCTTCTACTTAAGTTGTGCTACAAACATCTCTTCTCCCCAGTCCTATTCAATACCTCCTCATTAGTTATATGATCTACCCATCTAATCTTCAGTATTCTTCTGCACCACCACATTTCGAAAGCTTCTGTTCTCTTCTTGTCTAAACTAGTTATCGTCCATGTTTCACTACCATACATGGCTATGCCCCATACAAATACTTTCAGAAACGACTTCCTGACACTTAAATCAATACTCGATGTTAACTTGCCATTGCCAGTCTACATTTGATATCCCCTCTACTTTGACCATCATCAGTTATTTTGCCCCCCAAATAGCAAAACTCCTTCACTACTTTAAGTGTCCCATTTCCTAATCTAATTCCCTCAGCATCTCCCGACTTAATTCGACTGCATTCCATTATCCTCATTTTGCTTCTGTTGATGTTCATCTTATACCCTCCTTTCATGACACTCTCCATTCCGTTCAACTGCTCTGCCAAGTCCTTTGCTGTCTCTGACAGAATTACAATGTCATCGGCGAACCTCAATGTTTTTGTTTCTTCTCCATGGATTTTAATACCTAATCGGAATTTTTTTAAGATAAGTCATAGGGTCAGTATTGCCTCACGTGTTCCAATATTTCAACAGAATCCAAACTGATCTTCCCCGAGATCAGCTTCTACCAGTTTTTCCATTCGTCTGTAGAGAATACGCGTTAGTATTTTGCATCCGTGATTTATTAAACTGATTGTTCAGTAATTTTCACATCTGTCAGCACCTGCTTCCTTTGGGATCAGAATTGTTATATTCTTCTTGAAGTCAGAGGGTATTTCGCCTGTCTCATACATCTTGCTCACCAGATGGTAGAGTTTTGTCATGACTGGCTCTCCCAAGGCCATCAGTAGTTCAAATGGAATGTTGTCTACTCCCGGGGCCTTGTTTCGACTCAGGTCTTTGAGTGCTCTGTCAAACTCTTCACGCTGTATCATATCTCCCATTTCATCTTCATCTACATTCTCTTCCATTTCTATAATATTGTCCTCAAGTACATTGCCCTTACATAGGCCCTCTATATACTCCCTCCACCTTTCTGCTTTCCCTTCTCTGCTTAGAACTGGGTTTCTATCTGAGCTCTTGATATTCATACAAGTGGTTCTCTTTTCTCCAATGGTCTTTTTAATTTTCCTGTAGGCAGTATCTATCTTACCCCTCATGAGATAAGCCTCTACATCTTTACATTTGTCCTCTAGCCATCCCTGCTTTGCCATATTGCACTTCCTGTTGATGTCGTTTTTGAGACGATTGTATTCCTTTTTGCTTGCTTCATTTACTGCATTTTTATATTTTCTCCTTTCATCAATTAAATTCAATATTTCTTCTGTTACCCAAGAATTTCTACTAGCCCTTGTCATTTTACCTACTAGGTCCTCTGCTGCCTTCACAACTTCATCCCTCAGAGCTACCCATTCTTCTTCTACTGTATTTCTTTCCCCCATTCCTGTCAATTGTTCCCTTATGCTCCCCCTCAAATTCTGTACATCCTCTGTTTTAGTCAGTTTATCCAGGTCCCATCTCCTTAAATTCCCACCTTTTTGCTGTTTATTCAGTTTTAATCTACAGTTCATAACCAATAGATTGTGATCAGAGTCCACAGCTGCCCCTGGAAATGTCTTACAATTTAAAACCTGGTTCCTAAATCTCTGTCTTACCATTATGTAATTTAGCTGAAACCTGTCAGTATCTCCAGGCTTCTTCCATGTATACAACCTTCTTTTATGATTCTTGAACCAAGTGTTAGCTACGATTAAGTTGTGCTCTGTGCAAAATTCTACCAGGCGCCTGCCTCTTTGATGTCTTAGCCCCAATCCATATTCACCTATTACATTTCCTTCTCTCCCTTTTCCTACCACCGAATTCCAGTCACCCATGACTATTAAATTTTCGTCACCCTTCACTATATGAATAATTTCTTTTATTTCATCATATATTTCTTCAATTTCTTCATCATCTGCAGAGTTAGTTGGCATATAAAATTGTACTACTGTAGTGGGCATGGGCTTTGTGTCTGTCTTGGCCACAAAACAATGCATTCACTATGCTGTTTGTTGTAGCTTACTCGCACTCCTGTTTTTCTATTCATTATTAAACTGACTCCTGCATTACCCCTATTTTGTATTTATAACCCTGTATTCACCAGACCAGAAGTCTTGTTCCTCCTGCCACCGAACTTCACTAATTCCCACTATATCTAACTTTAACCTGTGCAGATCCCTTTTTAAATCTTCTAACCTACCTGCCCAATTAAGGGATCTGGCTTTCCACGCTCCGATCCATAGAACGCCAGTTTTCTAGCTTCTGATAACGACGTTCTCTTGAGTAGTCCCCGCCCGGAGATCTAAATGGGGGACTGTTTTACGTCTGGAATATTTTACCCAAGAGGCTGATAACTATGATAAATTATGTGTGGAGTACAATATTTTTATATAATCACAATAAAATCTGAATTCTATGTATTATATCCTGCTCAGATGGTCAGATCATTAAAAAATTCATCAACAGAGTATTAACTTTCCTGCACCAGGGTGCTATTCTATTCTCTTTTTACTGCCTCAGTTTGGACATTTCTAAAATTTGTGCCTTTCCATTTATTGTATACTTTCATTCCCATGTATTGTGGAGTCTGTGCAGAAAGATTAAGCCTATATGCAGCAACATGAAGCTTTCTTTGGTTCTAGTTTCGTAACTATGCTGGAAATTGAAAAAAGAGCTTAGGGTTATTACTTGTGAAAATAATTATTCCATATAGATATAATGAGGGAATGCTTAGTATCTTAAGATCTCTTAATAATGGCCAACTAGATCCTTTGGCATTGCACAACATATGTTTCTGATAATTTTTTTCTGCAAAACTAATATTCTTGTCGTGTTGCTAGCATTCCCCCAGAAGACAATATCATATCTCACTACTGACTCAAAGTAACTATGGTATACTATTTTTTGTGTGTCTATACTAGTGACATTGACTAAGATTGTCATAGCAAATGCCGGGCTGTTTACTTTATTTTTTAGATAATCTATGTGTGAGGACCATGATCTGTTTCTGTCTAATTACATTCCTGCTTCATTTAGCTCCTAGCTTCTGCGCATAATGTGAATATCATTTATTTGAGACTGTTTTGTCTTAAATTGCATCAGCCCTGTTTTTGAAATATTATCTTTAAGCCATTTACATGGAACCAAACATCGAGGTTTCTATGACCTTTTCAGGAATCTTTTCTGTGTTTTTGTTTTCTACCAGTACTGATGTGTCATCAGCAAATAAAACTGAATTATATAACATGTTTCAGTTATATACCTGAATCATAACCTGGTCCATCTGGATCATCCTCTCCTCCACCAGCTTTCTTGAACAGTACAGATGGTAGTTATACTTTCAATACTTTCTCCAATTTCAAAATTATTGTGTCCTTTGTCTTCTATAACCTGTTGTTCCCACACAATCTACAACCTACCCAACAGCTTCTGCTGCATCTGTCCCACATCACCTCCCTACTTATGTTCCCTCACCTTCACTCTGTGCTTCTCTCTTCCAATGAACCCACCGGTCTTTCTTCCCCTCTCTGCTCCTCTCCTTACCCATTCCCCTTTTCTCCCCAATTTATCCCCACTTGGTGCCCCACAGCTTTCAGATGCTGTGCCAGGCAGCATTGTCCTGCTGCCATCTAGACCCTGCGTGCTCTGTCAGACAGTGATGTTCCCTCACCACACCTGTACCCTGCTATACCTACCCCTTTTGTGCCCCATTAAGGATTGCTACTTTCAATCAGTGTGAGTGTTGCATTGTCGCTGGAGCAGTCCGAGACAGTGGTTATGTGTGGGTGATGTGTGCTTGCTTGTGTTGATGTGTGTTTTCTTTTCTGAAAAAAGACTTTGGCCAAACTGAAAATGAGTAACATTCTTCATTGTGCTTGTCTGCAACTCAATGTGTGATCTTTATGGTAGATAGAAAATGCAATACCTGCATTCTTCATTGTCTTATCCTCTGGATAGGCCAGATTTACCCGTAAAAGTGTCACTGCTGTAAATTTTGCATTTTGTATCCTTCTGTGTATACTTAGTGATATGAGGTCCTCTGCTTAGAAACAGGAAACAGATTAAGAGGAAAAAGAAAAATGAGTAATACAGTTACGAAATGGAAGGGAAGGGGAGGAGGGGGGAGAGAAGATGAAAAAGATTTAGTTAGAGAAAGGGAGGGCATGCTGAAAATAAGAAGGTTAGAACAGTAAAGCAAATAATGAGATGCAATAGAGATGATGACGATGATAAAAGGGGAGGTGTTACTGGAAGCTAAGTTCATAAGGTTGTTGGGATGCAAAGATGTGTGTGAGGAAGAGTTCCCATCTCTGGATTCCATAAAAACCAGTACCTAACCAGATACCCAAACATCTAATGTGTTGTTGTTACCCCAGGGGGTCCACAACTCTGTTGTGGATACGTGCATAGTGAGCACGGGACCCCGAGCTAATGGGGCCATCCTTCCTTTCCGGGCTGCAACACTTCCCTTTCCGCATCCTTCCCCATCCCCCATCTTGCCCCCCCCCCACCCCCCCTCACCACTCTCCATCGCCTCTTTCATTCCCTTTCTCCCCCTCTGGGAGAATGTTTTGTGCCTATGTCCGGAGTCGGAAAGTCGAAACTGTAACAAATTCTTTGCTTTCTCCACTTGCAAGTATTTGTCCTTCCTTTATCCTTCTCTTTTCCTTGCCTCTTCTCTTTGCCCTTTTCTCCACTGCAGTGTTTGAGACCTCTCTTCTTTCCTTTCCCTTTCTCTTTTTCCCTCCCTGTGCATGTCTGAAGGCCAACCCATGCTTTTCCATACGTAGCCGGTGATGGGGTAACGGGTAATTCCCCGCCCCGGGTAGACAGGTAGGACACATACGTACCCCCTGGTAATGGCCAGGCCCAGGGAGGGGTGATTACCGAGCTGATACCTTCCAAAAGTGCTGATTGGTCCCTCCATCCGTTTGTCGGGAGGTGTGACCTGAGGTGTGAACAATCACATAAGGTGGGAGTGCCCTCAGAGAGGGCCCTCACAAAGAAGGAGCACTCCATCGGAGAAGCCGGTAATCATGGGGGATACTTTCACAATGGTTTCACCATCTTCTACTATGTCAGCTCACAAGCGTAAGTTCAATGAGTTTCAGCCACAGACAGTCCTTCCATCATTGCCAAAGTTCCTTGTTGTTTCTCGGTCTGACGATGGTCACAACTTCTCCACGGTCAACCCTTTCATTATTCAGAAAGGTGTCGATGCAATTGCAGCTCCTGTAAAGTTTTGTTCCAGATTACGAAATGCCACCTTGTTGTAATAAACAGTCAGTGCCCTCCAGGCACAAAAATTGCTGCTTACTTCACTGCTACACACCTTCCCTGTCTGGGTGGAACTGCACCGTACTTTAAATTCATCATGTGGGGTCGTTTATACACGCTCCCTCACGCACCTGTCTGACCAGGGTGTAACGGCCGTTCATAGTCATGAAAAGGGTTGACATTAACCTCATTCCAACCTGCACTGTCTTCTTGACATTTGACAAAGTTCAACTCCCATCGAAAATCAAAGCAGGCTATGAGATAATTTCCGTTCGCCCTTACATCCCAAACCCTAAGCGTTGCTATCGATGTCAGCGGTTCAGTCATACCAGCCAGTACTGTTCCAATCTGGCCAAATGTGTTACGTGTGGCAAGGATGCCCACGAGGGTGCTTGTCCACCTCCATCCCCTCGTTGCATCAACTGTATGGGTGACCACGCTGCTTCCTCTTGAGATTGCCCCATTTTTAAAGATGAAAAGCTCATTCAGGAAATCAGGGCGAAGGAAAAGGCTTCAACCTTTGCTGCTCGAAAATTATTCGCCAGTCGACTGCCCACCGTGCCTCTGACAGGAAAATACAGTACTGTCCTTGCCTCTCCTCAGCCAACAAAGGAGGCAGCCACGCAGACTTGCGATCTCACCTTTAGTTCCACGGTTGTCAGATCGGCCAGTGCAGGGATCGCCCGTTCAACCTCCCCACTTTCGCCTGCTCACTCTATGGCTCACCCTTCATCGGGTTCTGCCAAATCACGAGCCCAAAAGTCAGACACCAAGACTTCAAAAAAAGAGCATACTCGTGAAGATTTTTTACGTACCCCAACTTCACAACCATCGGTTCCTCCTTCTTCTAAACATCATAATTCCAAGAAGGCAACAAAGAAACCCAGTTCATCTCCTTCTCTGCCAAGGCATGTCTCATCTACTGCGCCACCTGGTGGTAATCGCCCTCGGCCGTCTTCTGTGTCGCCGAGGCGCACTACTGGCGGCTGATCAACCGGCCGATTGCTGGAGGCAGGAGCTGCTCCTGAACAACCTATGGATCAGGATCTTCTGCCTTCGGGTGAATGCCATTCCATGTTGTTGGTCGCAAGCTCTGAGCAGTCGCTGAATTGATGGCAACCTTGGTCACATTCCTCCATTTTCTGTTCACCCTATGTGCATTATCCACTGGAATACCCGCAGCATTCGAGCCAATCAGGACGAATTGTCGATTCTCTTACGATCCTACTCGCCGGTCATCTTCTGTCTTCAGGAAACAAAGCTACGTCCTCATGACCGCTTTGTTCTCCCCCTTTTTCATTCCATCCAAATTGATCTCCCCTCTGTTGAAGGCACTCCAGCCCATGGAGGACACGTGATTCTTCTCCATGATTCCATTATCAGTCAATCCCCTTAAACACTTCCTTCCAAGCTGTCGCTGTCCGTCTTTACCTTTCTGGATACACATTCTCTCTTTGTACTGTATACATTCCATCGTCCACACCAATGGCACGATCTGATCTCCTTCATCTTCTTGGTCAGCTTCCACCACCCTATTCGCTGATTGGGGACTTCAATGCCCACCACCCGCTTTGGGTATCTCCACATCCTTGTCCGCGTGGCTCACTATTGCTAGACGTCTTCCTCCAAGCGGATCTAGTTTGCCTCAACACTGGGGACCCTACATTTTTTACTGCCTCCATGACAAATTTCTCTGATTTGGACCTTTCTGTCGGTACTGTTCCACTAGCTCGACGCTTCGAATGGTTCGCCCTTGATGATATGGACTAGAGTGACCACTTTCCATGTGTGCTTAGACTGCAGCCTCAACTGCCATATATGCGCCCACGGCGCTGGAAGTTTGGCGAAGCCGATTGGACACTTTTTTCGTCTCTAGCGACATTCGATGACCGTCACTTTCCTAGCGTCGATGATGAGGTCTCACACATTACAGATGTTATTCTTAAAGCTGCGTAACGTTCAATACCACGCACCTCAGAATTGCACCAGCGCCCCCCAGTTCCTTGGTGGAACGAGGAATGCCGTGACACAATACATGAGTGGCGACGTGCTCTTCGTGTTTTCCGCCACCATCCTACTTTGGCCAACTGTGTCCGCTATAAGCAGTTCCGTTCGCGATTCCGTCACGTCATTCACGATAGCAAGAAGGCAAGCTGGAAATTCTTTATTAGCTCATTGAACACCTTCACTCCCTCCTCGGAAGTTTGGAGTCGGATTCGGTGGTTATCAGGCGCGCCCATTTTCTCACCGGTCTCTGGGCTCACAGTCGCGCATGATACATTAGTGGATCCCGTCGCAATTTCTAACTCATTGGGTCAACACTATGCTGGGATTTCGAGCTCTTCAAATTACCCGCCAGCATTTCTCCCAAAGAAATGTGCAGCGGAAGTGCAACCTCTTGTTTTCTCCTCTCAAAATTGCGAAAGCTATAATACTGTTTTCTCCATGCAGGAACTGCAACATGCACTCCCTTCCTCTCGCTCCAGGACCAGATGGTATCCACGTCCAAATGTTGCTGCATAGTCTGCGTTACCTCCTTCACCTTTGTAATCGAATTTGGACCGACAATACTTTTCCCAGACGATGGCAGGGAGCTATCGTCGTTCCTGTTCTGAAACCTGGAAAGGACTAACATCTCCCCTCTAGCTATCGCCCCATTTCTCTCAAGAGTAGTGTATGTAAGGTTTTGGAGCGTATGGTAAATTGCAGTTTAGCTTGGTGGCTGGAGGCCCGCAGCCTTTAAACACCTGCCCAAATGCGGTTTCTGAAAGCATTTTTCTGCAGTTGACCATCTTGTTGCTCTCTCCACTTATATCAAGAACAATTTTCTCCAGAAACGCCAAACAGTAGCAATATTTTTTGATCTGGAAAGAGCATACGATACCTGTTGGAAGATAGGCATTCTCCGCACACTGTTCTCTTGGGGCTTTCGATGCCGTCTGCCCCTTTTTCTTCACGAATTTATGGCAGAGCGCGTATTTAGAGTGCGGGTGAACACTACTCTCTCCCGTATTTTCTCCCAAGAAAACGGGGTACCCCAGGGCTCGGTGCTGATGGTTGTACTGTTTGCCATTGCCATAAATTGTATTATGGAATGTCTCCTTCCTGATGTCTCGGGTACCCGCTTTGTGGGCGATTTTGCGATCTACTACAGCTCTCAACAGACAAGCCTTCCTGAACGACATTTTGAAGGATGTCTCGAACGCCTGCACTCTTGGAGCATCTAAACAGGCTTTCGCTTTTCTCCCAGTAAGACCGTTTGTGTTAATTTTTGGCGTTGTATGGAGTTTCTTCTACCCTCCTTACATCTAGGACCTGTCAACCTTCCATTTTCGGACGTCGCTAAATTCTTGGGTCTTATGTTTGACAGAAAACTGTGCTGGTCCTCCCACGTTTTCTATCTTTCGGCTCCCTGTTGGCGATACCTCAACACCCTCCATGTCCTGAATGGTACCTCATGGGGAGCGGACGGAGTGGTCTTTCTCTGCCTGTATCGCGCCTTAGTGGGCTTGAAATTGGACTATGGAAGAATAGTTTACTCCTCTGCACGGCCGTCTATTCTTCGTCGTCTCGACTCTATCCAGCACCGTGGATTACGTTTAGTGTCTGGAGCTTTTTACACCAGCCCTGTGGAAATCCTTTACGCTGAGACTGCTGAACCTCCGCTGTCCAATCGGCGAGCAGTCCTTCTGAGTCTTTATGCTAGCCATCTGTCTTCCATGCCTGCTAATCCAGCCCATGACATTTTTTTTCGACGCCTCCTTTGATGTAGGGTATGCAGACTGCCCCTCCTCCCTACTACCACCAGGAGTCCGCTTCCATCAACTGCTCCATTCTCTTTCCTTCCGCTTTCCTAAAACCTTCTTGACAAGTTGGGGTACAGCACCGCCTTGACTCCGTCCCCGGATTTACCTGCTCCGTGACATTTGTCAATATACCAAGGATGCTACCCCTTCACTTGTTTATCATTGGGTATTTGCTGCTCTATGTGCACAAATGAAGCCAGCCACATTCATTTACACTGATGGCTCGAAAACATCGTTAGGTGTAGGGAGTGCCTATGTTGTTGGCGACACCCCAAATCAATTTCGCCTTCCCGACCAGTGTTTGGTTTATACTGCAGAGCTCTACGCTGTTCTCCAGGCTGTCCACTATATCTGCCACCATCAGCGGATACAGTATGTTATCTGTTCAGATTCACTCAGCTCTCTCCTCAGTCTCCAAGCTCTCTAACCTGTCGACTCTCTGGTCCACTGGATTCAGGACTGTCTGCGTTTGCTCCACCTGGAGGGCGTCTAGGTGGCGTTCCTCTGGCTCCCGGGACATGTTGGTATCTGTGGAAATGAGGCGGCCAATATAGCAGCCAAGGCTGCAGTCTTTCTTCTTCGGCCAGCTATTTAATCGATTCCCTTCGCCGATCTACGGAGTGTTTTATGTCGTCGTGTTGTTCTTTTATGGCATGCACATTGGTCGACACTTCTCCCTAATAAATTGCAGAAGGTGAAAGCTCTTCCCTGTGCTTGGACCTCTTCCTCCCGAACGCGTCGTTGGGTGAAGGTAATTTTAACTAGACTCCGGATAGGGCACTGTCTTCTTAGCCATCGACATCTTTTAAGCGGTAATCCTCCCCCACTCTGTCCCCACTGCTCTCAGCTGTGGACGGTAAGACACCTTTTAATTGAGTGCCCCTAATTTACTCTGTTATGTGCTTGTCTACAGCTGTCGCCTGATACATCGTCAATTTTAGCAGATGACACGTGCTTGGCCGATCACGTTCTCGAGTTTATTAGTGCCAGTGAAATGACGTCAGTCATTTGAATCTTTTTTTGGGGACACCCAAGCCCTTTGTGTAGTGGATTTTTAAGCCTTCCTTCTGCTTTTAGTTTCTCCAATTTTTTGGGTTTCGTTCCCATTGCTGCTGGTTTCGATTTTCGGTTTTTACTGTTTCCTAAGTCACAGACCGGGCGCTAATGACCATAGCAGTTTTGCGCCCTAAAACCAAAACAAAAAAAAAACAAAAAAATCTAATGTGTAGTCACTGGCACTGAGGTCTTTTGAGTACAGAGATCATCCCACCTGATAAGTTTCCCTGGTTGCTGGAGGTGGGAACTTATCCTCCAACACATGTCCACATACCAATATCTTAAAAAGCTTAACCTCTGTTAACATAATTGAGCCATCATTTGCATTATCATCTTTTAATTATATTTGACACATTTTTAAAATTTATTATTGCTCATTATATTCTGTATTGTTCTTCTCCCTCCCCACTCTCTGTATCTCTTTCTCTCCTCATTTGTGTAAGCACTACTCTGTCTCTCCATATCCATTACTACTTCTTACTCTGTCATCATCTCTGTAGTGAACCAGGCATATTGGTTACTAATGTACTACCTATGATGCACTTTCCCTGGCAATGTCCCCCTTGCTTTTCTTACCCTCTTTTTGTTTCCTCATTCTCACAAAAGATTATCCCCATTTGATTAACCCACATTTCCAAGTTTCCCAACCTGCGCAAGTCCCATACTTGAGGAAAGGTGTAACAGTTCTGAAAGCTACGATAGTAATATGTGTCTATTTCCAGTAGTAATAATTCCACTCCTTAATTTAAGAACTAGTCAGCTATTTTCTCATATTTTTGTAATAGTCGTGTGCACTGTACTTTCAGTGAAATGTATTACGTAGGAAAAGGGAGGTCATGCTGATGGATGGCTAAATTTAGAACGGTAGTGGGATGAGACTACGTGCTGAAGAGCAGGTTATCTAAAAAGGGCTTGGTCTGAGGCATCCAGATGACCCATAGGTGCCACTAAACTCCTCCAGCAACTGCATGCCAGGTGTCCCTGAGGTGGGTAGTTCTTGGGGTCAGTTTCTGAATTTGGCCTATGTGATGGTTCTCATCCACGTACAGGGTGCAGAAAAATTGTATCACGAATTTTAACCCTGGATAGCTGATGCCAGTAGGAATGAAAATTACTAATGCTGTGTAGGGCAACAAAACACAACTTTAAAAACTATGAAAACTTGGCGTCATGTGCTCCAATTGACTGCGGGATTGCCCTGTTGCCAGATACTCTGGACAATGCATGACCTTGCATGCTTTGCCTGCCAGAATTTGTGATGTATCCAGGGCAGCCTACACACTCAGTGGTAGCGCCAGCCTTCCACTCTGGGGGCTGGAGGTGAACCAACCAACCCAACACATCCATTGTTGTTTCATGATAAGACGTACTGGAAACAAACCCTTCAACAGCTGTTAGTTAGCATACAGAAAGTCTTTTACAAATCGTGACAGCCCTGAAAAGGGCCTTTTTTGTGACTAGGACATTGTTTACTTAAAGCAGGTGCTGGACCTGGTGACCCTGCATGCAACACAAGGTTGGTAGTGTCGAAAGGTGTTTTGCTGAACTCTTTCAAAGTTTACTGGCATTGCCTTAATGTGATTTGCGGCATGTTGAATGACATGCATTAATTCATCTTTGTCTCTAGGTGATTTGCACCTGGGTGGGTGAACTGCAACCTTGAAGAATTCCCACAGGAAACTACCGGTGGTGTGAGGTCTGGGACTACGGGGACCATGTCCTATGAGCATGTCTGCCAGTTACCTGGTCATTGAAGAGTTCATCTAAATATCCACACACAGAATGAATGTTAGGTGCATGCGACTCATGCTGCAACCACATGCATAGCCGAATTTCCAGGGGAACACCTTCCAGCAGGCCGGGTAGCGTTTTGTGCAAAAAGTGAAGGTAATTTGCCATGGCAAGTTGAGGAGGTTGGTGGACCGGCCCAATAAGATGGTCAACCACAATGCCTGCCCAAATGTTGAGCAAAAATTGTTCCTGGTGTGTGTGGACGTACATGTCGTGAGGATTTCCCCTTGCCCAGTAATGAACGTTTTGAGTGTTGCAAAGGCCATCCCAATGGAAGGTGCATTCATACAGTAAACAACACGACAACAGGGAAGTCAGGATCTCGTGCAACACATCGCAGAAAACACCAGCAAAACCCTAGCCTGTGCTCATAGTCTGTGACAGGATTTAGGTCTTCAGCAAGGTGTAAAGTAAATAGATGCTGGCCATCATTCCTCAAAACCTCCCAGACTGATGAGTGACCACAATGTTATGTCCGGTTGCTCGAGTACAGGTCATAGGTGTTTCCTCAATGCACTTGAGAACAGTCTCTTCAAATGCTGCATCCCCTAATGTTCGAGGTCTTCCAGCATCACCATGATATCCTGCTAACAAACCTGTTTCACCAAGTCATGGGTGAATTGCTGTAAATGTTTGCAGGTGTGGCTGATGTCTTGCTGGGTACTGTTCATCATACAACCATTGAGCTTCATGTGCATTATCGTCAGCTAGTTCATAAACAAAAACCATATCTTGCCATTCTTCAAACAAATACTGTGCCACCATACTTACTGTATGACTAAATCCTAGGTGACGTGTGTGTGCTCTGAAGTGAAGCTTACATGTGAATGCCTCTTACATGAGGTAGAGACAAACAGCAAGACCTATTCGACACGTATGCATATCGCATTCGAGCAGTGATGGGCGAGGGACATTTGTGTGTGTGAACCGACTGTCATAGCATTGCCAGACAAATAACAAATGGCAACATGGCAATCTCATTGCCAAATGGAACAAGTGGCACCAAGTTTCCATAGTTTTAAAATGGTATTTTTTTGACCTGTGTGACATCAGTAATTTTGGTTCCTTCTGGCATCAGCTATCCTGGGATAAAATTTGGCAACACAATTTTTCTCCACCCTGTATAAAGGAGCATTGTTGGGAGCATCTCAGTTATTAAACACTGTCCTGTTTGATGTTGTGTAGCTCATCTCCCTCTCCCACTGATGTACCTTCAGATACTTAAATTCAGGAATTTATTGCCACCAGATGAGAAGTAGTAGAAGCTGTTGGGTTTAAGGTCCAGCTTATCACTATCTAACTGAACATAGTGTAGTTAAGTTTAGGTAGGGCAGGAGCCGGATATGTTTGGAGATTTATAGCTGTTACCTGAGTTGCCTCACTCTGTTCTTTCCCATGGGTGAAAGACTTACACCAGAGGAGTTGTCGCAGGACGGTAGGGACACTGGTAACTCTGTGTGTAATACACTAGTCCGCAGTGACATACGATATTTAGCGAGTATGTGAGCAGTGCTGAGCCTCAATTGAGTCTTCTTAGAAGGACTCTCAGTCCAGATAGCAGTGCTTCTAAATCTCAGCCCCAAAGGTCAACATGACCAGTCAACATGCTGATCAAGAGCTGGCAAAACTTTCAAGTCAGTGTTGTCATGTGAAGGCCTGCCTGCCAGCCTGCTTGTCTTTGTGTTGGCTGTACCACATTTAAGTGCAGAGGTATACAGACAATGGCTCCTCATACAGATGAGGGTTCCTCACTTTGCTTCAGTAGTGCAGGTTGTCAAGCAGTCGATCTTAATTGTTTCCCATGAAGTTCCCTTAGAGCCCCAGAGACAGTTATTCTATGGTCAGCTCCATGGTACTGAAACCATTCACATTTTATCAATTATGTATCCAGTATAGCTCCTCTGACAACACAGATGAATCACTGCCAATCATAATTTCAAATACAACACACAGAATAATATATTCTAAAGTGACGCTTCAGTAGCAACAATAGGATGTTGGTGCTGACCCTAATGTGCTCTCTTTGTACTAATTAGTAGTCAAGTTTTGTAGAACAGTGACAGAGAACGATAGCTTAACCAGCAGTACTACATCTGAAACCTGTTTAAAAGACTTGTCAACCTTACGTGTGTTGATGAGGTGAACTTCAGAGTTAAAGCAGTTGATTGTGAGCTATCTTAATCTGCAGTACACATGTTGTATTAGTCTCGCTCAGGTATTTGAGGCCCCTTTTGATTGTTTTAATGTTTGCCATTCTGTAAGTAGATAGGAGATCTTTCTTTATTTTATCATTAAAAAAGCTGAAACCGCAAAAAGAAAAGGAGATAAAACCCCTCTTAGTGCACAGCATGAACTAGTGGTGACTATTGACATACAAAGAGTATCTTCTTCTGGCAAAACAAAAATTGTCTAAATGTATTGTGCCTACTCGCACAAGTTCTGACAAGTCTTTTTAGACATTCAGATAACTTGCAGTGTTACTCAGAGAGAGATATTTGAAGCTAATACCACAAATAGGTTTTTATGAGTATTATACAGAATCTTTTGGCTGTCAATATCTTTTCATAAAATACTTTTCAGACAATTTTGTCCAGAAAAATTGTGCCCACATGGGTAGTGGATCTAGTGTGGCACCAATTGCTTTTGTAGTAAACAGGATTCATGCACATAAAGGTGTCCAAACTATTGCTTGGAATTCGTTGGTAACTTCTCAGTTTTTGGCATGTCCTCCAAACTGGTATCTACAGAATGTCACTTGCAGTTGTATGTTATGGGATCTGAGGAATGTGCACAAGCATTGGTTTCCAAATCCTTGAAATTAAAGGCAACACATGTCACAGCTCTAAATGATACTTTAAGTTTAGCCAGAAACAAGCATGGCTTCAAGTGAAGACTGTGCAGTAGGTTCCCCCTTAGTATGCCATGTGGGATGGACAGGTCCTCAATGTTTCACTTTTGATATTATTAACCATGGACCCACTGAGACTGCAGCTGTTTTTCTTCTTCTTCTTCTTCTTCTACTACTACTACTACTACTACTTCTTCTTCTACTTCTTCTTCTTCTTCTTCTTTTTATATGATTTGGTGTGATTCATGTACCTGAAGATACTGTCCATTATAAGAGCTTAATGGTGACAGTTGAAGCTCAGAGAATGGCATTCATTCTTGGCCTGTTTGGTGGAAGTCTTCTCAAAATAATGGAAGCAGTCTGTGTTGAAATATAAACCAAACTCAGTGTGTTTGCAGATCATGTGTATCATAATACACTCTGGTCATAGGGGCTCACTTCAAAGCAGTACTCATCACTGAAGAAAATTCTTCTCCAGTCAATGAGATTCTAGGTTGAAGACATGTCAGGAGACAGTGCAGTCAGCAATGAGATACCAACCTGACTTTCACTAGCCATATAGCCCAACAACCAGTAGTGGTCTGATGTGCTATTTATATTCATAGCAGGACCCACTTTGGTTATCATCCATGGCATCCTCTCAGCACAGTGGTAGACAACTATATTCTATGCCCCATTTTGTTGCCATTCATTGCATTCTGGGCTTACATTGAATCAAAATAATATCCACTCTTACATGGCAAGGCGTTCTACTGCTTGTCTTCATGCTTGGCAAATGTTACCTTGGCCAGCAATATCAGTGGATCTCTTCTGACGAAGAATGTTTGGAGCATTATGGACACAGCACTTGAACTGTCTTGGGATTTTGATGAGAAAGCACACCATTTGGCCATAATTTGGCATGGTATCCCTCAGGAGGATATTAAACATCTCTGTCAGCCAAGCTGGATATGGTGGCCGAATGGTTCTAGGCACTTCAGTCTGGAACCGAGCGACCAGTATGGTCACAGGTTCAAATCCTGCCTGTGGCATGGATGTGTGTGATGTCCTTAGATTAGTTAGGTACAAGTAGTTCTTAGTTCTAGCGGACTGATGACCTCCAATGTTAAGTCCCATAGTGCTCAGAGCCATTTGACCCATTTGAATCTGTCAGCCAAAAACCCCCCCCCATGAACCATGAACCTTGCCGTTGGTGGGAAGGCTTGCATGCCTCAGCGATACAGATGGCTGTATCGTAGGTGCAACCACAACGGAGGGGTATCTGTTGAGAGGCCAGACAAACATGTGGTTCCTGAAGAGGGGCAGCAGCCATTTTAGTAGTTGCAGGGGCAACAGTCTGGATGATTGACTGATCTGGCCTTTTAACATTAACCAAAACGGCCTTGCTGTGCTGGTACTGCAAACGGCTGAAAGCAAGGGGAAACTACAGCCGTAATTTTTCCCGAGGACATGCAGCTCTACTGTATGATTAAATGATGATGGCGTCCTCTTGGGTAAAATATTCCGGAGGTAAAATAGTCCCCCATTCGGATCTCCGGGCGGGGACTACTCATGAGGACGTCATTATCAGGAGAAAGAAAACTGGCGTTCTACAGATCGGAGTGTGGAATGTCAGATCCCTTAATCGGGCAGGTAGGTTAGAAAATTTAAAAAGGGAAATGGATAGGTTAAAGTTAGATATAGTGGGAATTAGTGAAGTTCGGTGGCAGGAGGAACAAGACTTTTGGTCAGGTGATTACAGGGTTATAAATACAAAATCAAATAGGGGTAATGCAGGAGTAGGTTTAATAATGAATAAAAAAATAGGAGTGCGGGTTAGCTACTACAAACAGCATAGTGAACGCAATATTGTGGCCAAGATAGACACAAAGCCCATGCCTACTACAGTAGTACAAGTTTATATGCCAACTACCTCTGCAGATGATGAAGAATTAGATGAAATGTATGACGAGATAAAAGAAATTATTCAGGTAGTGAAAGGAGACGAAAATTTAATAGTCATGGGTGACTGGAATTCGTCAGTAGGAAAAGGGAGAGAAGGAAACATAGTAGGTGAATATGGATTGGGGGGAAGGAATGAAAGAGGAAGCCGCCTTGTAGAATTTTGCACAGAGCATAACTTAATCATAGCCAACGCTTGGTTCAAGAATCATAAAAGAAGGTTGTATACCTGGAAGAATCCTGGAGGTACTAAAAGGTATCAGATAGATTATATAATGGTAAGACAGAGATTTAGGAACCAGGTTTTAAATTAAGACATTTCCTGGGGCAGATGTGGATTCTGACCACAATCTATTGGTTATGAACTGCAGATTGAAACTGAAGAAACTGCAAAAAGGCGGGAATTTAAGGAGATAGGACCTGGATAAACTGAAAGAACCAGAGGTTGTAGAGAGTTTCAGGGAGAGCATAAGGGAACAATTGACAGGAATGGGGGAAAGAAATACAGTAGAAGAATAATGGGTAGCTCTGAGGGATGAAGTAGTGAAGGCAGCAGAGGATCAAGTAGGTAAAAAGACGAGGGCTAATAGAAATCCTTGGGTAACAGAAGAAATATTGAATTTAATTGATGAAAGGAGAAAATATAAAAATGCAGTAAATGAAGCAGGCAAAATGGAATACAAACATCTCAAAAACGAGATCGACAGGAAGTGCAAAATGGCTAAGCAGGGATGGCTAGAGGACAAATGTAAGGATGTAGAGGCTTGTCTCACTAGGGGTAAGATAGATACTGCCTACAGGAAAATTAAAGAGACCTTTGGAGAGAAGAGAACCACTTGTATGAATATCAAGACCTCAGATGGAAACCCAGTTCTAAGCAAAGAAGGGAAGGCAGAAAGGTGGAAGGAGTATATAGAGGGTTTATACAAGGGCGATGTGCATGAGGACAATATTATGGAAATGGAAGAGGATGTAGATGAAGACAAAATGGGAGATACGACACTGCGTGAAGAGTTTGACAGAGCACTGAAAGACCTGAGTCAAAACAAGGCCCCGGGAGTAGACAACATTCCATTTGAACTACTGATGGCCTCAGGCGCCAGTCATGACAAAACTCTACCATCTGGTGAGCACGATGTACGAGACAGGGGAAATACCCTCTGACTTCAAGAAGAATATAATAATTCCAATCCCAAAGAAAGCAGGTGTTGACAGATGTGAAAATTACCGAACTATCAGTTTAATAAGTCACAGCTGCAAAATACTAACGCGAATTCTTTACAGACAAATGGAAAAACTGTTAGAAGCCGACCTCGGGGAGGATCAGTTTGGATTCCGTAGAAATGTTGGAACACTTGAGGCGATACTGACCTTACGACTTATCTTAGAAGAAAGATTAAGAAAAGGCAAACCTACGTTGTAGCCTCTCCCCGATGTTATTCAATCTGTATATTGAGCAAGCAGTAAATGAAACAAAAGAAAAATTCGGAGTAGGTATTAAAATTCATGGAGAAGAAGTAAAAACTTTGAGGTTTGCCGATGACATTGTAATTCTGTCAGAGACAGCAAAGGACTTGGAAGAGCAGTTGAACAGAATGGACAGTGTCTTGAAAGGAGGATATAAGATGAACATCAACAAAAGCAAAACGAGGATAATGGAATGTAGTCGAATTAAATCGGGTGATGCTGAGGGAATTAGATTAGGAAATGAGACACTTAAAGTAGTAAAGGAGTTTTGCTATTTAGGGAGTAAAATAACTGATGATGGTCGAAGTAGAGAGGTTATAAAATGTAGACTGGCAATGACAAGGAAAGCGTTTCTCAAGAAGAGGAATTTGTTAACATCGAGTATAGATTTAAGTGTCAGGAAATCGTTTCTGAAAGTATTTGTATGGAGTGTAGCCATGTATGGAAGTGAAACATGGACGATAACTAGTTTGGACAAGAAGAGAATAGAAGCTTTCGAAATGTGGTGCTGCAGAAGAATGCTGAAGATTAGGTGGGTAGATCACGTAACTAATGAGGAGGTATTGAATAGGATTGGGGAGAAGAGACGTTTGAGGCAGAACTTGACTAGAAGAAGGGATCGGTTGGTAGGACATATTTTGAGGCATCAAGGGATCACAAATTTAGCATTGGAGGACAGTGTGGAGTGTAAAAATCGTAGAGGGAGACCAAGAGATGAATACACTAAGCAGATTCAGAAGGATGTAGGTTGCAGTAGATACTGGGAGATGAAGAAGCTTGCACAGGATAGAGTAGCATGGAGAGCTGCATCAAACCAGTCTCAGGACTGAAGACCACAACAACAACAACAACAGCCAAAAACAGGCTGAAAATTGCTTGCATAAGGGCCAGAATTGGACCAAATCATTACGGACTTGATGAATTTGTGAAGCTCTTTTTCTGGGAAAAATCATCCAATTTTTTCTAAAATTGTTGTTTATCTGTATATTTACATCAGATCCATGAATTTCTGTCCCATTTAGATAATTACTTTGTAGTGCTTCATTTTATTTGCCTCGGGTTGTAAATGTCAGAAGCAACTATTATAGAGGGGCAGTATTCATTAGGTTCTGTTCAGAGGTGGGAATGTTTTGTGTAACCTGACAGCTAGTCAAACCTCCCTTCATCATTGACTACTATTGTGCTGTGTGGTGCTGCTCAGTTCAGAGGTATGCCTGCTTGAAACCTGGTGGTGTATGAAATTTTCAATGCCATTATTTGACCATCATGGAGAGTAGAAATGGTAGCATAAATATCCTGATCATCAGCTTTTCAATCACTGTCCCAGATTAAATTCCAAACATTTTTTCGGTGTGTTACAATGTGGTGACTGTCTACATTGTTGATAGTGATCTGTCTATCAGATGGGGACTTGAAGCTTGGTGGCCCTGTCGGTGCTAATTGAGAAGAGTAGGCTATGAATCGGTATTATGTTTCACCCCCTTTTTCTTCTCTCCTCATTATCAAATCACACACTCACACAGAAAAAAAATCAGACACACACTCACTCACTCACTCACTCACTCACTCACTCACTCACTCTCTCTCTCTCTCTCTCTCTCTCTCTCTCTCTCTCTCTCTCTCTCTCTCTCTCTCTCTCTCTCTCTCTCTCTCATATATATATATATATATATATATATATATATATATATATATATATATATATATATATATATATATATAATATGGACAAAAGAGCAAAAAGTAAATCTTCAAAAATTTCATTGTTATAAAGTGGATGGTGGTGATGGTGAAGAGGGTTGTAATATAAAAAATGGGTTCATTGCTGCCCTTCTAGTGTCAATGGTGTTAAAGGATTGATCTACATTCCCCATGAGGCATGTGAGACTATAGTTTTGTTGTTTCAGGTGACGAGTAATTTCAGAGAGTAACTTTGTAAATAAAGTGATTTGACACGAGATGAGTTATTACTTTTTATTTATTCTTTACAGGTTACTCACACTTGTATTGCTATTAGCAAAAGATGCATAACTGGTGGATGAGCTGACTAGAAAGTCCTTCTCTGCTTTCTTTGCATGAATTTCTCGTAGACTTAATTGATGTGTAATCTTCTCTGCAACTCGTATCTTTGTTTTTCTAAATGAAGGGAACTCTGTACCTTAAGCATTTGTCACCTTTTGTTCCTTATTTGTCTCTGTTGGCTGTAATGCAGAACTTCTTTTTACAATCTAGATAAGATTTGAGTGTTGATGATAATTATTAATATGCCTTTATTTATATTTTCAGGTGTGCCCGATGAGATAAAGAGGAGGTTTTTGAAGGGTGTACCTCGATGTTGGAGACACTACTGTTCAGAGTGGAGAAAGAATGAAGGTTCTTAATTTATTTATTGTCTCTCATTTCAACCTGCCAATGGGAAGGGCTTTTTGATCAAATGATACCTATACAAAGATTACTAAACTACTGCATATTGACATTTCAACACACCTCTCAAGTGTATATGAAACAAATGGCAATAGTTGTAATGGAATATTGACCTCTATTATACAGTTCATCACACTAATCATCAGTGTCAGGAATTATTCAATATGATCCATGTTGGCCCTTGTGGCACATGTTGATAACACATGAAGAACTATCTGCCATTACACACCCAAGATGGTAATGAAGATTTGCTTCATTTGTAGAATGTGTGTACACATCTTCCATGCACTATTGAAATCCACAAATTGTCCAAGGCTTATAAGCCCATTGGTTTCCCCCTGGGAGCAGGACACTTTCAGGCATGGCAGAGAAGACCTTTGTTGCCATTAGCATTCCAATTTATCAGTGGCATTGAATACATCTTCAGGAAGAAACCTGGTCATAAGAATTCTGGTGTATGTGTAGCAGTGCCCTTTTACATCTTACCTATGGAGGTGGAATGTGACACAAGATAGGTAACTAATGTGTGAAAATAGACTGTACACACCTACTGACAATGGGCATGGGTTGGTTAAGTTGTACATATATCTTTTTCGCATATGAACTATTGTGCTAGATGGACACACTGTAGACGTACTCTGCTGTTGAGTGAAGAGACTGATGCTGCCCAACTAGACCACAGAGCTTTGGCAGAATATTGTTGGTGCTTTTGAGCTTTCCAGGTGTTGGTGTTAACTGCTGCTTAAAAGGCAGTGTCAGGCCCCAAGGAATTTTGGATGCATGTTATGATAGTCTGTCTCCCTCAAAATGGACATCAAGGGCTGTGTGTGCCAATCAGAGATGTCAAAACATGCAACTTCAGTTGTTCTTGTAGTAGCTTGTAACCTCCCTTTATGGAAGCATTGGCTGAAGATGTCTAAATCAGAAGCTGTTGCAAATTTCTGTGTTGCATAGATGTTGACCAATCATCTGCATAGCCAAGAAGAAGAAAAGAAGAGAAAAAGAAAAGAAAAAAAAAGGTAATGGTTCAGGTATATGTGCCAATGTTACAATCTGATGATGAAGAGAGTGAAAGTATATGACAAAATGTGCATGCAAGGAGCATGGAAATCTAATGAGTGAGTGAGTGGAATGCTATATTAAGGCAATGTAATAGAAGGCAGAGTTGAAGAGTGTGAGCTTGACAATAGGAGTGATGAAGTAAAAAACACAAATTCAATTGTTCTGTAAGTTTTATTTATTAATTATTACTATTCTATTTGAAAATTACTGGAGAAGGAGGTATATTGGGAAAGCCCTAGAGGCCTGAGAATATTCTAGCTGGATTATATCATTTTGAGACATTTTGCAAAATCAGATATTGGATTGCAAGGTGTAATCAGGTGCAGATACAGTCTTTTCACAATTTAGTAACGATAGACTGAAGTTTCAGAGAATTGTCCAGAACTATTAGTGGTGAAGGAAGTGGGGTTCATTGGAAGTAATGATGCATATGTGAAGTTCTGAGAGGCAGTAAATAGTGTGATAATGAATACTGCAATAGGCAGGTCAGTTGAAGAGAAAGGGATTATCCGAAAAGGACAATCACAGAACTTGGATTTAGACAAACTTAAGTATGCACAAGATAACTGTAAAGAAACATTGTGTTGCAGAAGTTATACTGGAACCGATTCATAAAGTAAGTAACTACAAAAATGTGCAGTAAGAGACAGGAATACATCAATATAAGTCACCTAAGTAAAATAAACAGGAAAGCAGTCAAGCTGAAGTGAAATGACTGCAAAAAAAGTCTGAAGAAATCATAAATGAAATAGTCATGGGGTTGGACTATTCAGCATAAATAAAAGTCAATGCAACCTTTGGTGAAAATAGAAGCCAAAGGAGCAAACAGTAAAGAGTGTGCAAAAGTAATTCCACTGTTCAACTTAGAGGAGTGAGATGATAGGTGGAAAGAGTAGATTAAAGCCCCATGTGGGGTAGGATTTGTCTGAAGGCATGAAACAAGAAGGGTTAGAAGACATAGCTGATTCAATGAAGATTAAGAGTTAAACAAGTATTGGGAGACATGCAATCAAATAATACTAGAGGCACAGTTAACATTTCCGTAAGTCGTAAAGGAAAGGGGAGGGGGGGATGTCAGGGTGGTTGGGAGGTGGGAGGGAGGGAGGATTGTAAATTTGGAAGGAGCACAGAACTGTATAGAAGTCAATTAAGTATTGTGGAAAACAAGAAAAGGAGAGGATCAAAATGTTTGTGATGTGGTTCTACATAGGAATGTTGTGAATTCAGTGAATTTATATGACAAAAAAAAAATGTAGAGTTTCACCACAGAAACAATGACAAAAAGGGACAAAATGATAGGTTATGTGCTGACAGAGCAACAAGTAACTTCCATCATACTTGAGGGAGCTATAAAAGTAAGAACTTCAGGGCAAAGCAGAGACTGGAATATGTCCAAAAAATAATTGCGTGTTTTACACTGTGAGGTGAAGTAGTTGGGATAGGATAAGAGTTCAACTTCTTTTTTAAACTGCTTGTTCAGTGTACAGACTGAATAACATTGTGGATAAGCTCCAGTCCTCCATCTCACTCCTTTCCAAAACATTATTCCCATTATGTGCCTTTCAACACTTGGTTTGCAGTGTGGCATCAGCACAAATTCCAAATAACGTCTCTCTCCATGTAAAGAATGTCAAACTAAATACTTTTTATCCATCTAAATTTCCAGATTGTTATTTTATTGAGAAAACAGTTTTGGTGGTACATTATGACATATTTAGGCACCATTCCCACCTCTGGTCTGATCAGAATAGGGGCCTGTATTCAATGACTGGCATCTGTAGATTTGTGATCAATGATCACTTCAAACATCATCTGCTGACTGGTAAATTGTACAGTTTAGACAGTCTGTACTGAGAAGACAAGGTCCCTCAACCATCTGTGAGAAGATGGATGTGTAGTCTTCCTCTCCATGTGTTATTATAGAGTTCAAATGCTCCATCTTGTGGGTTGTGTGTATGACATTCTGTATGTGTCTGGCTTTTGTGCATTAGAACTGAAGGCCTACTCATTGTTCTTCACTACTCAACATTTGTCCTAGTCTCAGGGTAGTGAGTCATGTTTCTTTGTCAGTAAATATATCCATTTGAAATTGGACCTTTCCCTATCACCTATAGCTCAGTAAAATATTCTGCAGGTCTCCATTATTGTGGTCAAGGCTGAGAGATGGATATCTTAAACTAGACTGACTTCTTTAGTCTTCATGCAGTACTTCTATCATATTCTAAAGCTGCTCTCAGTCTGGTCAACATTTTACAGTATGTGCTTCTGAGTGTTAAAAGTATTCATCTCATCTTTTCCTCATTTCTGTGATTAACCTAGTGTCTAACTAGTCCCATATAGAAAACTGAAGATTTACATGAATGACACTGATAATTGTTTCCTAAGGAGTTAATGTATCTCATTACTTTTACCTACCTCCACTTTGCAAATAATCATCATCATCAATGTTCTGCCAAAAGCCAGGTTTTCATATGGTAGTTCTCCAGGCTGTCCAGTCTTTTGCAATCTCTTCAGATCTGCATAATTTTCTCTTCCTTTTATGTCATTTGTCATCTATTATCTTCTATCTCCTTCTTCCTCTCAGTCTTCTCCCACAAACCCATCTACATCTACATCAACATCAACATCTACATCTACAACCATACTCCGCAAGCCACCTGACAGTGTGTGGTGGAGGATACCTTGAGTACCTCTATCAGTTCTCCCTTCTATTCCAGTCTCATATTGTTCGTGGAAAGAAGGACTGTCGGTATGCCTCTCTGTGGGCTCTAATCTCTCTGATTTTATCCTCATGCTCTCTTCGTGAGATATACGTAGGAGGGAGAAATATATTCCTTGACTCCTCCGTGAATGTATGTTCTTGAAACTTCAACAAAAGCCCGTACCGAGCTACTGAGCGTCTCTCCTACAGAGTCTTCCACTGGAGTTTATCTATCATCTCCATAACGCTTTTACAATTACTAAATGATCCTGTAATGAAGCGCGCTGCTCTCAGTTGGATCTTCTCTCTCTCTTCTATCAACCCTATCTGGTATGGATCCCACACTGGTGAGCAGTATTAAAGCAGTGGACAAACAATTGTACTGTAACTACTTCCTTTGTTTTTGGATTGCATTTACTTAGGATTCTTCCAATGAATCTCAGTCTGGCATCTGCTTTTCAGACGATCATCTTTATATGATCATTCTATTTTAAATCACTCCTTATGCCTATTCCCAGATAATTTATTGAATTAACTACTTCCATTTGCTGACCTGCTATATTATAGCTAAATAATAAGGGATATTTCTTTCTATGTATTCACAGCACATTACACTTGTCTACATTGAGATTCAATTGCCATTCCCTGCACCATGCGTCCATTCGCCACAGATCCTCCCGCATTTCAGTACAATTTTCCATTGTTACAAACTTTCAATATACCACAGCATCATCCAGAAAAAGCCTCAGTGAACTTCTGATGTCATCCAAAAAGTCATTTATGTATATTGTGAATAGCAACGGTCATACGACACTCCCCTGTGGCACACCTGAAATCACTCTTACTTTGGAAGACTTCTCTCCATTGAGAATGACATGCTGCATTCTGTTATCTAGGAACTCTTCCATCCAATCACACAATTGGTCTGATAGTCCATATGCTCTTACTTTGTTCATTAAGCGACAGTGGGGAACTGTATCGAATGCCTTGCGGAAGTCAAGAAACACTGCATCTACCTGCGAACCCATGTGTATGGCCCTCTGAGTCTCATGGACATACAGTGTGAGCTGGGTTTCACACGATCGTCTCTTTCGAAACCCATGCTGATTCTTACAGAGTAGATTTCTCGTCTCCAGAAAAGTCATTATACTCGAACATAATACGTGTTCCAAAATTCTACAACTGATAGATGTTAAAGATATAGGTCTATAGTTCTGCACATCTGTTCGATGTCCCTTCTTGAAAATGTGGATGACCTGTGCCCTTATCCAATCCTTTGGAATTCTATGCTCTTCTAGAGACCTACTGTACACCACTGCAAGAAGGGGGGGCAAGTTCCTTCGCATATTCTGTGTAAAATGAAACTGGTATCCCATCAGGTCCAGCGGCCTTTCCTCTTCTGAGCGATTTTAATTGTTTCTCTATTCCTCTGTCTTCTATTTCAATACCTACCATTTTGTCGTCTGTGTGGCAATCTAGAGAAGGAACTACAGTGCAGTCTTCCTCTGTGAAACAGCTTTGGAAAAAGGCATTTAGTATTTCAGCAATTAGTCTGTCATCCTGTGTTTCAGTACCATTTTGGTCACAGAGTAACTGGACATTCTGTTTTGATCCACCTACCGCTTTGACATAAAACCAACATTTCTTAGGATTTTCTGCCAAGTCAGTACATAGAACTTTACTTTCGAATTCATTGAATGCCTCTCGCATAGCCCTCCTCACACTACATTTGGCTTCGTGTAATTTTTGTTTGTCTGCAAGGCTTTGGCTATGTTTATGTTTGCTATGAAGTTCCCTTTGCTTTCGCAGCAGTTTTCTAACTTGGTTGTTGTACCATGGTGGCTCTTTTCTGTCTCTTACGATCTTGCTTGTCACATACTCATCTATCACATATTGTACGACGGTTTTGAACTTTGTCCACCGATCCTCAACACTATGTGTACTTGAGACAAAACTTTGTGTTGAGCCATCAAGTACTCTGAAATCTGCTTTTAGTCACTTTTGCTAAGCAGAAAAATCTTCCTACATCTTTTAATATTTGTATTTACAGCTGAAATCATTGATGTAGTAACCACTTCATGATCGCCGATTCCCTGTTCTGTGTTAACTGTTTCAAATAGTTTGGGTCTGTTTGTCACCAGAAGGTCTAATATTTTATCAACATGAGTCGGTTCTCTGTTTAACTTCTCAAGGTAGTTTTCAGATAAAGCACTTTAAAAAATTTCACTGGATTCTTTGTTCCTGCCATCCGTTATGAACATTCGAGTCTCCCAGTCTGTATCTGGTAAATTAAAATCTGCACCCAAAACTATAACATGTCCTTCAGGTGCTCAGCCACAACAGCTCCTGAGCCAGGGGGCCTATAGAGACATCCAATTACCATGTCTGAGCCTGCTTTATCCATGACCTTCACCCAAATTATTTCACATTACGGAACTCCGTCAATCTCCTTCGATACTATTGGACTTCTCATCATGCCTCCCCCTTGACTGTCTAGCCTGTCTTTGCGGTATACAGTCCAATCTGAGTTTAGAATTTCATTACTGTTTACGTCTGGTTTCAGCCAACTTTCTGTCCCTAGTACTATGTGGGCATTGTGACCGTTTATTAATGACAGCAGTTCTGGGACCCTTCTATGGACACTGCTGCAGTTTACTATTAGCAGATTAATATTGTTATTCCCTGTTGCATTTTGCCTACTCCTACGTTGCCACATGTCAGGAGGCATCTTGTCGGGCCTAGGGAAGGAATTCTCTAACCTAAATACCCCACATGTGCACTCCACCCGTAGTCCGCTACCCTTGTGGCTGCTTCCTGCATGTAGTGCATGCCTGACCAATTCTCCACCCGATATCGGACGTCAAGAAATTTGCACCCCAGATCTCCGCAGAATCATCTGAACCTTTGGTTTTAGCCTTGCACTCAGCTCCAAACCAGAGGACAGCGATCAGTTCTGGGACCGACACTACAAATAGTTAGCTCAGATTCCACCCCGTGAGCGAGGCTTTCCACCTTCACGATCTCCGCCAACTGCCTGTATGAACTGAGGATGATCTCTGCACCCAGACGGCAGGAGTCATTGGTGCCAACATGAGCAACAATTTGCAGTCAGGTGCACCCACTGCTCTCTATCACCGCCAGCAGAGCCTCCTCCACATCTCAGATGAGGCCCCCCCGGCAAGCAGACAGAGTGAACACTGGCCTTCTTCCCTGACCTTTCCGCTATTTCCATAAGGGGCTCCATCACCTGCCTAACGTTGGAGCTCCCAATCACTAATAAACCCCTCCCCCCGTGTGCCTGCTCAGACCTTGCTGAAGGAGCGGCCACATGTCCACTCACAGGCAGAGCGGGTGATGCCACACGGCCAGCCTGCACATTGACCCTCCGCCTCGTGCACCATGAACGCCGCTGAACCTGCCACTCCCCTTGGGGAGAGGATGGCCCAACCGTGCCCGGTACCCGTGAAGATGTCTTGACAGCAGTGACAATGGGTGAAGCATGTAACACCTGTGGTGTACCATGCAATGCACCAGACTCCCCACTGCTGCTACACTCTGAGGCAGCAGCCTGAAGATGGCTGACCGTTGCTATCAACGCATTCAGCTGTTTGCGAACAGTGGCCAGCTCCTCCTGCGTCCGTACACAGCAGTCGCACATCCTATCCATCATAAGAAATCAATTTACTGTAGAGAGTTAATCAACTTTTAACTAGACTGCTAATTCACTAAAGGTGGCTGATATTTGACTAAACTGTTGTTACTATACACTTCTTGTAGAAAACAATGAAACTAGCACTACCTGTCTCTGGACTGTATTGTAAACAAACACTAGCACTACTGGCACTGTGGCTGACTAAAGGGACTCTCTCTGACTGTATTCAAAACAAACACAAAATCGTTGGGACACTATTAGTAGCACTCGTCAATTAAAGCTTCGTAAAAGCAAAAACACACAGAAGAAGTGACAAATAAGAAAAATACAGTTAATACTTAAATTAATGTAGCTCACTGCACAGCAGGCATGACACAGACGGCTGTTATGACAACACCAATCCGTCCAAATCATCTATTAGCAAGCACTCCCTTCTCATTGAATGTCCCAACCAGTTCTATTTCCTTTCTCTTAAAACCTTCAGCAGACATGTTCTCTCGCCAACCCTTTCCAGTACTCCTTCATTACTGACTCTTTCCATCCAGCTTATTCTCTCCATTCTCATCCACATCCGCATCTCAAATGCTTCTAACGTTTTTTCATTCTCTCATCACAGTGTCCATGTTTCTGTCCTATATAGTGCCACACTCCAGACAAAACATTTGCCAAGCCTTTACATTAGACCTTTATCTCATTTGCCAAATTTTCATTCCCAATTCTACATAACTAGCTCTGGAATCCCAGCTTTATTATGTACTGTGTACTTCCTGTATCTCCTAGAACCCCATATCATAATACATTTTATACTATACACAAGAATAGAATCAAATGGCCCATGAAAGAACATAATTTTATATGGAAAATATTGAGGAGTGAACTACGCATCAAACAAATTTATTCAAGATAAGAACTCCATAACCAAGTCAGATACTATCTGAAGATAGGCTCATCCTGTCTATTAATGTCTGGAGACAAAAAATAACTTTTCTTTGCTAATCTTCTCAATTCACCAGGCAGACCCAATGCCTGTTTGTGTCCTTCAAATTGATCTGGTAGCTCATATCTCACTCCAGCTGACTTACAACCGATGTTCAGCTTTTTGTGGATGCACAGTGACCACTAAACTTCAGATTTAAATGAGTGTCTGGTGCATGTAGTGGGGGATTGGAATGTGTACAACATCTAAGAACCACAATTGTAAAAAACTTTCTCTACATCATGAGATGTGTCACCTAAATCCCTTCTTGGTTTCCTCCACTCCCATGAGATTCCCACTGAGTGACATCCTTCAGACACCCCCCACCTCCCACCTTCCACTTATCCGTATTTGTCTGATGTCTGGCAAATTCTTTTCTAGTCCTGTGTTATGATTATGGACTTCCCCTTTGCTACCTTGTTCTATCTTTTTCCTGATGACTGCTGGCCATTTTCTGTATATCCACAAGATACTCTCCCTGCAAGGCACGTTTTACACAATTTGCACACCAATAAGTTCATTAGTGAGGCATAGTGGACTACTCAGGTTTTTTTCTTTTTTTTCTCTTCTGTATTATTTGATTGTGAGCTGCTGAATCAGGAAGTATTTGAAGCTGGTGCTTTTGGTCTCCTCTTGAGCGACTAAGGAGAGATGACATTGTAAACTTCTATCGGCATGTCTGTTGTGACTAAAGTCTGACAGTGGTCTTTGCATTTTCACAAGGCTCCCTCCCCCCATCCCACCCATGCATTTTCCTTTTCCTCTTATTTACCCCTCATTGACCACACACAAGCACACACTAGAACAGAATGTCCTAGTAATTATTAAGACAAGAACTTTATAAAATTAAAACCATCAACAGCGGCATATTGTGTCACACAACATATTCATCTCCAGTGTAATTGTAAGATTTTATTATTTAAACTATGAATACATTTGAATCACATTTCAGACACACATTTGATTTTTAACCCATCAGCTGTATTACAGGTGCTCTACTTTTATTTTTCAGAATTATTTGTTAAAAATATGAAATTATGTACATGTTTTATTTTTATCACAAATAAAATCATAACTAAGAAACAGTACACTGCTAAAAAGTACCATTACATAGCATGTGTTTTTGTGTTGTAGCAAATACCAGCAGCATCTTGGACCAAGAAACACTAAGAGAAGCTGGCATTAAAACAAGCAGAAGTGGTCGTCCGCTGCTCCGGTGTATGAAACACTGGCTAGGTAGTAACATTACACTCATTTACATCTCTTTGTTGATCATAAACAACTTAATGATAGTTAGTCAGAGTTACGTTACAGTTTCAACAAACATTATTCCTCAGATTCAAATTTTTGTTGAC